>NC_057694.1:2281246-2340823 GCF_014466175.1 Vespula pensylvanica
TGGTTTTCCTGATTGCTGGTTATCTTGGAGAGAACAAATACCAGCTTTAGCAGAATATTATAGGTATGTGATATTTAATACAATTATCAATCTTGTTAAAGTTATTAATATTATTGTTATAATTTACAGGGTAGTGGCTATTGATTTGAAAGGTTTTGGTGATAGCGACAAACCATCTAACAAACGTTACTATAAGATTGAAATTATAATAGATGAATTAAAACAGTTTATCTCAACTTTTGATGCAAGAACGTGCAGTATAATTGGTCATGATTTGGGTGGTCTTCTGGGATGGTACATGATTGCCTTACATGCAGATATAATATGTAAATTTATAGCTATTTCCAGTCCACATCCTAATTTGTATTGGAATAAAATATCCAAAAATGCTGTGTTCGATGAAAAGCAAGTATACATTAATCATATTACTCTTCATCGATTATAATATATAATTTGTCATATGATATATATAAATTTGTACATCGCAGATGGGTGCATTTTAGCAGATTACCAATTTTACCAGAAATAGATGCATTGAAAGAAGATCTATCAATTATTAATGATACATTCAAACATCTTGAAGTAAATAATACAAACAATGAAAAAAATTATGTAGAAGCATATAAATATAGCTTTAGCAGAAAAGGTTAATATTTTTTTATATCCTTGTGATATGTAAATGTATCTATTTAACAGTTTGATAAAAAGAAATCAATATATCTTTTTATAGAAGACTGGACTGGAGCAATAAATTATTACCGCAATCTTCCTTTTACAAGATTAAATATGAATGTAAGCGAGCAACTTTTTACAAGAACATTACTGATAGTTGGTAATGAAGACCCATCTGTAACGATCGAAAGTATAGTTCAGAGTTCAGAATATGTGGAAAAATTTAGTGTAAAAGTAATAACTGGAGCACATCATTTCCCACATCAAGAAAATCCAGATGCTGTGAACAAGGCAATTATTAAATTCTTGATAGGTAGGTTGTATTTAACAATATTAATATAATACTTTAATTTTTTGTTTCTATATATTTTTATCATATGAATTATTAAAAATTCTAGGCACTTTAAATAATTTAGAAAAAAGTCCATCTAAAAGCAGAATGTCATCTTGGTTAGATTCATTAAGTAGTACTGTTAAATATGGAAATCAAATTGTTGGTGCTGTACACAAAAGAACAAATGGAGTAGTCAACGTTTTGCCCAATAAAATACTTTACTTAGGTAACTCTACAAATTAAATAAGTAATATTGTACCTATATATAAAAATTATATTAGCAATGTTACATGTTTTAATATTCATGTATCATAGTTAACAAAAGGCTGACTTAATCATATTTATTATTTTTATATGGAATGTATACATTCATTTCATGAAACAAATCTTATGAAATGACTATTAGCAAATGTTGTAAAAATATTATTAATTTTTGTTTACTTATGATTTGTATATATAATTATGTAAAGATCTGTCTTAGCTAGCATCGAATATCATATCATTTATAACCAAAATATTGTAAATTATAAACACTAAAAGATAATGTGATCTATAAACAACATTATATATAATAATTTAGCATAATTGATATATATCTTTGTATATCAATTATAATCATCTTTCTAACAAGATAATACAGCTCAGGTGCTAAATGAAGAACATGATTATTTTTAAATGCTCAGAAATAAAATCTTTAAATGTAGCTACATTGTCCGAAAATGTTGCTAGTAAAATTATATATCATTTTATAGAGTAAGAAATATTAACAAATATATTTTAAGTATACATGAATATAAATGTTTTTGTACAAATATTTTTTCAACAAAACTATTCCATTCTTTAAAATATTCATCATGAATATATTTATATTCAATTATATAATTGAATCTTCAAGCATAGCAATACTTTCAAGATGTATTTCGTGGAGATGTTTTCCTACAAAAATATCAAAATATGATGGTAAAATGAAAAAGTATATATACGTGTATAAATACTAATCATCTCTTTACTATATCATCATTCATACTTTCCAAAATTTTCACCATCCTCAATGGTCTCAGGTAATTCACAATTCATTGTTTCTGGTAATAACAAGCAGAGACCAGCTCCAATTAATTGTCCTGTCCCAAATATGACAGGGGGTAACCAAGGTTGAATTTTATTCTATAATTATTAAAAATATACATAATTAAGAAACGTATATTATGCGATCGTATTATATTAGTAGTGTGCGCGCACGTGCGCAATTATATGTACATGATAAAAAATATTGAAATATACATTACCACAGTGGCGATATACGGTGCAATTATACTTCCTAATCTAGCGCATACGCTACCTACACCAATTCCGTTGTTTCTAACAACAGTAGGAAATATTTCACTACTATACAAGTATATGGTTGGAAAACTGATAGCTGTTCCAGCAATCCCAATACTTGCCAGACAAAGTTGTGCAGTAGGATGGTTTATTATTACAGTTAAAAGTAAACTCAAGGCAGTCAAGAAATTGCCTCCCATTAATAATTTCAAACGAGAAACTCGTGATATCAAATAAAGAACTATAATGGTACCTGGTAATTCAAGAGCACCTGTAAAGCGATATGATACGATTGTATTATTAAATATTATATTGCATAAAAAAAAAGTATTGTAAATTTAAAAAATATTATTATTGAAGTTTATACTTGACACGGCGACATTTGTAAATATATTTCCATCGATATGACCCATATATTGTGCCAATCCGAAGAAGCAAGTACCACAAAAGAACCAATTTATAAATATGCAAATACTTTTCAATCTCATATTAGACGTTCTAAACAAATGAGTGACATTGTAATTCGTGTTATTTGTTTTCCGAAGCAATCTTTGACTTTCGTGCGATTCGAGGGCCCTATTTACATTTTCTAATGGAATCTTATTCCGTCTGGCAGCTTTCATTAAAATAATCTCGGCCTCTGCTGGTCTACCGATAGCGAATAACCATCTAGGTGATTCTGGGATTATCCTAAATTTGTAAAAAGAATTGTATTCATAATTTATCTTAAAAAAAATATATATATATATCGTGTATGTCCAATATTATTTTATTTTACCAATAATAGGATAATAAAAAAATCGCTGGTATGGAAATGGCCATTTGAAACTTTTGCCATGTATGTGTTAAATAAGCAACAAGAGGAGTTGTTATATGACCAATTATAAACGGTACATGAAATAAAACTGACATCGCCGATCGCCATTCTATCCCTACAATTTCCATCACTACAAAAAATACACAAGACAAACACATCATATATCATTAAAATTAATTTTATATAATATATAATTTATATTGCGAATATAAATAGAAAACTTACGTAAAACAAAACTAACTAGCATCGTTCCACCCGTAGCTATTGCAGAAATAAATTTAAATAAAAGAAATAATTCGTACCACGCAACATATGCGCTTATTACGCCTGTTATCGATTGCAACGCTATCGCAATCATCAAAGGCTTTTTACGACCGATCCTGAAAATAGTTAATTTAAAATATATAATCGTGTTTATATCGAAAATATATATAAAACTTATTATCAATTACATATAATTTCTATACCTATCGGCCACCGAACTGAATAAAAAATTACCCATAAGAACACCAAACATTGTACACGATTGTACAACATTTGTTAATTGTTCTCTATCGCAAACTAAATCCCACTGAAATAGAAATGACAAGAAATATATTCTTTTCGCATTCGCAAACATTACAATAACGAAATATGCTATTTACGTTACAAAATAGTTATACACACCTCCGTTATAATACTTTCTCGAAATATTCTTTTATCGTATTTAAAACTAGTACACTTTTCCATAGTTCCATTACCAATATCAACATAACATTTCATGATCATGGATCCATTAGTCGAAGATTGTGGTGAGATACAGGAAAAATTTGTCGGAGGTGCTAAAAATAAAATCGAGAGTTGATGCCAAGCAACTGGGAATTTGACAAGAGAAAGTGCTATAGCAATAACAATATGCCAAGGACCCATAACACCCATTGCATCTTGAATAACGTCCAATGGAACATGATCTATAAATGAAAAAGATATTTCCTTACTATCAAAATGGTATTATTATGAGATACGTGCTTAATGGAATATAAGAACAATTGTTTCTAAATCGTTAGAACCATTCAAGTAATTTACCATGCCGTGTTATTACTTCGATAACAAACGACATCTCTATTTTACAGACCCCCAAGGTCTTCATCAAATTCTCTCCTTCTAAACTGCAACGAAAAGAAATTTGATCCTACCGCATGATACAGCAAACGCACACATGACCAGTTACTCTTGACATTAATATTTAATTAAGGTTTTATCATCTACTTAAAATTTTTACTCTTTAAAAGAGAGAAGAATATAGAAATTCATGTTAAAAAATGATTAAAAGTACATAACGCGATAACGTATATATTTGCACGCATACGTAACAATTTACTTTCCAAATTAATCTTTTATTAATATTCTACCATATGTGACTATTTGCTATGGAAATTAATATTTTACTAATATTTTATTAATCGATTAAAATTTTTACAGCTTAAGAAAAGGAGAGAAAAAGAGAGAAAAATGCTAAAATATACGGTAAAAGATTATTAAAAATGCATAACGCCATTACGAATGTATTTTCGCGCTTGCATAACAATTTACTTTCGAAATAGTAATATCTTAAAAAATAAAAGAATATAGAAATTTATTTTAAAGGATTATTGATAATAAAATTATTATATTTGCCAGAAATGTTCTAATATATAAATATTTGAGTTAAAAACATTTATAAAATATTTAAGAGGATATTACTGATAAAAAATTGTTGAGTTTTTCCATAGTGTAATGAGCTTTTAGCTTCTAATGCGTTATCATATAAATATATATAATTGCAATGACACGAAAAAAAAATACATTTTTATTAATTCTCTACTTCTTACATTTAAATATTTATTTAAACCATAAGAGATATGGGATTGATACCTATGATTAAATGGGTAAAAAAAAAAAAAAAAAAAAACTAATAAAAATAATACAAAGAAATGTAATATTTTTAGAACTGTTTAAATTGTGCAAAAGAAAATAATATATCGGTACAAATTTATTATGTGTTTTTCCAAATATATGTTCTGCGCTTATCACGCGATCATTTAGATTATCAAGCGAAAGATTATTAAAGAAAAATAATTTTATCGAAAATGTATCCGCCGAAATTATCTGATTTTTAAGTCACTTTATTTATTTATTTATTTATTTATTTATTTATTTATTATTTTTTGTTGCTATTTTCTTTTTTATTACGTAAACATAAATACCGTAAGAATGATATAACTTTCCGGAAAATATATTAATTTATTAAATCCATATATCACTTAAAGTTAAGAAAAATTTCATAAATAATAAATGAATTATTAACAAATTAAAAATCGGTGTTCCGTTCTCTGAATGCGAACATCTCTGATGATGCAATAAAACGCGCGATTTATGTGTCTAACTTGAATTTATATTTAGAAACAACCTCGAAATTGATCTAATGATCTTCTAAATTTATTCTCATTGTTTTTACCTTTAAATACTTTCTCCAACATTGTACTTTCTTCTATTTCCTCTTGTCTTCTTTTAAACTAATATTTTCTATCATCAAAAAATTTCACGTACCGCTTGTTCAAAGGTTTACAGCAGACTAAAAACAGATCCAAAGTATACGTAGATCTGTTTTATCGACAGGTTAAAATAGATCGATCGGAGCAATAAGAGGAAATCTTTGATTCAGTCACATTGACCGAATGAATTTTCTTCCTTCCAATTTTCATATTGAATATAAAAATAAATATATAATATATAAGAATATAATACCAAGATCAATAAAAATTTATGTTTCTTCACTGATCAACTTTTTTTAAATCTATTATTATATGGTTCTTAAAAGTATATAAAAATATTTAATGTGGCAGTATGTAAAATATCTTAACGCTTTATAATAATATTAAAAATAATTATTTTATAGTTTTATAACGATCTATTTTTCGTTTGCGAAAGTACTTAATTTTTCAATATACGATCGTTTTGTTTGATTATTCTGTTCCGTTTCAGGACTCGATAATTTGCGTTTTTTTCCTTCCGATTGTTCTTCTTTATCTTGCGTGGAAGATATTTCTTTGTATCTTGATAAAGCTATCTTTGTTAATTCAGCAGGTTTATAATTAGGAAATTCTTCTTGTAAATGTTTCTTTTGTTTTGCATACCACCCGACAAATGTTTCTTTTTTTACTTCATTTTTTGGTTTTGATTTAGAAGATAAATTTTTGTCTGTTACGGATCTTTGAGGCTTTTCTTGCGCAGTATTGAGACCAATTAGTCCTATAATAAAAACATTAAAAAAAAAAGAAAAAAAAAAACAATTTATCTATAGAGAGTGTCTGTCCCGAGCAAATATTTCGCAACTACTGAAGTTACTTAAAAGAAGGTTTAAAAGTCATTAAAAAAAATTTGGACAATTCTGAGTTAATTGCATGGTGCAATTATTTTTAATAAACTTTCTTGTAATTCCAACCAGTCTCGAAATATCTGCTCGGACATTTATGGACGGACACCCTGTATATAAATTAAAAATTAAATTAACTAAATCACGTCTTTCTTTTTACCTGCTGTCGATTGTGAACGCGCATTCTTCAAAAATGGATTACTTCTTCTCAAAGATAAAGTGTCGTTCATAGATAACGGTTTTATTTCTATATCTGGTTTCTTTGTTATTATAGGAGTTAAAAGTACTTCCTCTGCATCCTCGATTATTATCTCATCGTGATTGTCCATATCATTTTGATTTACGTTACTTTCTTTTTGTTCATCTTGTTGTTCTTTAATGTCAGCGATGGACTCCAATTTTTTCATCAATGCGGTACGATTAATACGCGCTGCATATTTTATCGCCAAATCTAATACTTTTTGTGATGCTATTTGTTCACATAATTCGACTGCTCGATATTCTAAATTACTTCGACAAGCCAACTATTTGAATTCAAGGTATTTATTGTTTGTTATTAATTTTATAGTGAAAAAAAAAAAAGAAAGAAAAATAAAAATGAAATTTAATTGTACATACTGCAATAAGAAATAGTACTGCTTCATTTTCATCTAACGGTTGACTTCCTAATTGCCACAATTTTGTTTCCTTCTCCGTTTTTTCTGATTCAGGCTCACAAAGAGGAATTGTTAAAGTTATTTCAGTAATAACCGGTCGTGGAGTCGTTGCTGGATAGTAACTTCCTTTACATAATACGCAACGAACAGAACTACGTTCCTCGCTTACTCCAATTATAAAATAATGGTCAGCTTTACCTTTGCCCTATTTTAAATATATAGTATTTAATAAAGAAATAATAAAAAATATAATTTTATTATTTTTTACCTGTCTATTCATATCGCATACAACTTTCCATAAAGAAGATTTCTTATCATATATTTTTATAATATCTTCTGAATCCATTATAACTGGAGACCCAAGATCAGACAATCCCAACCACATAAGATCTGATGATGGAGAAAGAGGAACACTTAATTTTTGATTTCTCAAATACGTTCCAAAAATTTTTATGCAAAGTAAACTCATGTGTTGATCTCCAGTCATACCTATTAATAATAATAAACGTATGAATGATTTTATATTTTGATAAATTGTTCACCTTTCTATATTTTACCTAGTCCATCATGGTAAGCAACTACAAGATGATTGGTAAATGCATTCATTGCAACTACAGGACCTGGCAAAGCTATAACTTCACGTTGTGTTCCACCTATCATAAAAATTCTCAAGTATCTCCTAGAAGTGGCAATTGCTATAAAATTGTCTCCTGCAGTAACGCATTGTCCCTCTTCTCCTTCTGGCAGATCTATCGACCATTCCTTATTTCCAGAACCCCAGCCTTAAGTTTAAAGTGTTTCTGTTACATTAAATAGCTAATTTGATGATTAAAATAGTTCGGAAATTATATAAATATATATACGATATATTATTAATTTGCTAACCTTGTAATACTACTACAACAAGTTTGCTTGCTATATCTTCGAGCGAAGGACAATTTAACACAAGAGCATAAGATGATAAAGAGGCAATTGTATGTTTTAAATAATTATTTATATGCATACTGCGATGAATTGTAACATCGTGAAATTCTACTTCTATACTAGATTCTTCTCCATCTTCTGAATTAAAACACTTTACTATTCCTATGTCATTCCATATCTATAATGATTCAAATAAAAATATAAATTAAAACATATTTGTTTTATTGACATATTTTCAATAAGAAAAAAATAATTTTACCATAAATCGTGATAATAAATGAATAGGTGAAGATCCTGGTTGGAAAGGTGGTTGTATCCGTATTTCTGGCATAAAAGATTTTACATTATGCACGGCATCTTGCATTCTCTCCAATATAATATCAGATTTTTCATCATCTTCATGTTCTACAGATGCTTTTATTTTATTTAAACTAATTACATTTTCTCCGTCATCATCATCATCATCATTATCATTGATATTATTTAATGGAAATTCTGTACTTTCACGAATTTCATTATTTGTTGAAAGTCCATCATTTAGCAAATCTTCTGATTGATTATCAACTATCTAAAATGATATAATAAATATAATAATATATTCTACGTTTAAAATATATCAATTTTCATACCACATCAATGCAGCCTAACTGGCCTGATATATCACAGAATGCAATTTCATCTGATTTATTATGTTTCCACACCAGTGCAGTGATTTTAGTATTCTGTGGATGTTCGATATTTCCTATCAACGCCATATCTTCTGTGCTCCATACAACAATTTCTCCATATACTGTACTAGCAGCTAATTTTGTACCACAATTGGAAAACTTGCAAATACTAAATTCCTATATATATATATATATATAAAAATAAAATATTATAAAAATATCCTGATTTTATAAGCAAAATTATATTAGATTATAAAAACTTACAGATTTCAAAGTAGGACATTTTAATCTATGTGATTCTTTCCAAGTTAGTCTTTCTACGATAATTATATCTTTATTATGTGGATATGCGAGGCAACTTCCATCTTTACAATGAAAACTAGGGGTACAGTATGTCTTTGCAGTAAAAAAAGAATTACACTTTGGTACAACATTATTCCAAATGTTAACAGCACGTTTTTCTTTAATGTTCCAAACTCTAATAGAGCCATCAGCACTAGAAGAAGCCTGCAATATTTAATTTCATATTAGAAATATATGAAAATTTCATAAATTATAATTATATATCACGTTTGACATACAACAAATTCTTCTTTTGGATCCAAAGATAAACCTAATATAGGAGCTTCATGTCCTTCAAGTTCTATGCAATATGATGTACTAATATTAGTAACTTGTATTCTCATATCACTGAAAAATTTAAGAGTTTTTTATATAATAATATAATAATTATAAAAGACAAAGTTTATAAAACTATATAAAAAAAAAAGTAATGTTAACATACCATCCACCTGATACAATATAATTACTATTTGCTGTACTAGTTAATGCGCATACTGGTGCTGCAAATCTAGTTACTATTCCTTCTTTTTCAAGATCTGGATGAGTAAGTATTTGAACGGTATTATTATCATTACCTACATATATCTTCCCTTTCTGAAATGTATTATAATTTCATTAATATAGCATTTCAAAAATATTAATTTTAAATATCAAACATCATCATAACAATGTTCATTACAAATGCATCATTACAATTCTTAGTTGAAAAATAAAAATTAGAATTAAAAATAGAAAATTTTTTTACCTTTGATATCACTGTTATTGCTTGTTCCGCAATACAACTTGCTGCTGGATCATCATCCATTAAGTTTAACCATGATCTAACATCTCCATCTGAACCACAAGTAATAAGACCTCCCCTTAAATATAAATACAAATTGTAAAAATACACGGACAATGATATAAAAAATGGTTAACAATACTTTTACAAATATTTGCTTACTCTTCTCCAGTATAATAACAAACATCTGTATGTCCTTCGGGATGAGCATAACGCATAGGCTTCTTTACTAATGGCATATTTTCTTATTATTTTATTATACACATAACAAACACAATAAATAAATTCATAAGTTTGTAGATCTCTTATTACTCGTACAACTATTTTGGCGCGAAATGTAGTTCTCAATTTCAAACGTAGAGAGCATTATTACACATTCGCATGATACTCTTTACACTGTACAGTTATCTAAAACAAATATATAAAATAAAAATGTTATAGAATATTAATATATAAAATAAATATATATGTGTGTGCTAGTACTATTTTAAATAATTTATCATTAAAAATATATATCTTTATATACGAGCTAAGCATAATTTTAAAATTCATTCAGATTGGTTAAAAAATGTCGAACGTTTAACCAATCCGTGAAATGCAAATTTGGATGAGCAGCTTTAGTGAGCGCACAAAAGAACATGCCTTAATTATCAATTTGTTCACACTGATACACACTAGAGGGAAGATAGCCTTTTCCGTGATGGTCGAAGTTGCAATGAGGCGTTTATAAGTTTCATCATTATATTATTTAAAGTTATTTATCAGAATGACCATGATTTCAAAAGCTGCAGTGGGTATTGCCGTTGGTATTGCCGGTATTTTTGTTGGCTATTGTTTTTACTTTGATCAAAAACGTCGTAGTGATCCAGATTTTAAAAAGAAACTACGTGAACGTAAGTCCATCGATTTGATATCATTCACATGGTCTTGATAATCATTCTTTGATATTAGATAAACTGCTCACGTGTTCACATAGAATTGTGAAATAATTTTAGAATTTTAACTATGGGAACTCATTGTAAATTATTTTAGCTATATTCGAATAACATTTGATATATTATGTTTTATAGACCAAAAAACACAAATGCAATTTATTATTTTATCAGGCCTGTTAATTGTTGTTATTTTAGGGAGACGTGCTAAAAAACAAGCGCAGAAAGCAAGTTCTAAAATACCAGATCTTAAAGATCACGAGACTGTACAGAAATTCTTTTTGCAAGAGGTTAATATTAACATTATTACTCAAATATTTCCATGTAAAATATATCTGCATTATAAAAGCAAACTATTGATTATTAATAGGTACAACTCGGAGAAGAAATGCTTATGTATGGTAATGTAGACAGTGGAATAGAACATTTAGCCAATGCAGTTGCAGTTTGTGGTCAACCTAGTCACTTATTGCAAGTTCTTGAAAAAACACTGCCACCTCAAATTTTTAATCTTTTGTTGCAAAGAATACCATCTGTTGGTCATGTACGTATATGTTAAAGTATTTTTTATACTTATTGATTAAAAGTAAATAAGTTTCTTTAACATCTTTTACAGAAGCTAGTTACTCAAACTGCAATGTCAGAAGAAGATGTTGAATAGAAAATCATAGATAAACATTGGATTTTTAAATAAAATTTGGCATTAGTAAAATGTATACACTCATTTTGCATACTGTAGTCGTCACAATAACTTGACTTTTTGGTAATTACAATAATCTTATATAATTTATAAGGTAGTAAAAAACATATTCATTTTATATTATGATAAGTTGCAATTATAAATACAAGTTTATATTCACATGTATAATACACTTTTATTTCATACATTTTTAATTGACTAATAGCTCTAGTCATTAAACAAATCACTTTTCTTTATAAATTATGTAGATTAAGAATAAACTTATTTGTGTTGCATAAAATTAAGGAGCTATATGACCTATAATTTGATTAGATATATTTAACTGAAGATTTTCAGTAATTGAGAATAAATTGCACCAAGTTAGATAATTCTAATTATCTGGCTTATCTATGTGCAATAAGAAAATACACCATATATTTAATATATACGATTTCTTCTAAAGAACTTAATAATCAATTATATTATTTTTATTATTGATGTTTCTTTCTACATTTGCTTGCATCTATGTAAAGATATTATATTTTATGATCACAGATTACTGTATTAAAAGAATGTTTATAACAACCAGAACATTATAACAGTTATATATAATATTATTTTCTATAATAGGCACTAGCACATAAAACGATTACAGTTATTTTTTGTATAAAAAAAAATATATATATTCTATATTCTTATAAAAATAAATTGCGTGCACTATGTAAGCAATAAAGATGTTATACAGTTTCTATCAGATAAAATTACAAAATGGTTATATTTATAAAGCATGAGCACAAATTAAATGTTACTAATAAAAAATATTACCAAAGTTACTCACCATAATGTTACATAAAATTCAGGAATTTATATTTGTTTAATTAATATAGAAGTAACATAGTATAGAATATTTTAAACTAATTAATTAATGCTTTTTAATTTAATTATTATAAAATGCAAAATTTCAAATATTGCGTTTCTCATTCTTTTGTTTATTAATATATAATAGATGTACAAATTTCGTTACGTTCTATATTTCCAATGCATTTTATATACGTTTTCATAGAACAGATTTCTATATTATTTTTTTCATTTTTACGTATAATTATATTGCTGTATAAAATCATAAGCTGTTAAATAAATAAATTTCTGTTGGATCTAAACAAATTTCATAAAAGATATTTTATGATCAATATTTGTTAAATAATAAGCCTATATATAGTATAGATACTTATATATCTTTCATAATCAAAGAGGATTATAATATAATCAGCAATAATAATTTTGTATTATTTTGTTTACAGAAGTATTTGATGAACAGTTGATATGTAAATTCATAGAACTTTATGAGATTATATTACATATGATCAAACAATTTAATAAAAGGCAGTATGTACTGAATAATATTGAACTTTCATATTAAAAAGTACAAAATTATAAATTAATAATCAAAATTTTGTTTGGTGTATTTAGTATATAGAATAAAACATTAAAAGTTGTATGTAAATTTCAGTAGTTTATACTTGTAACAGTACTGATAACAAATCTGCAGATTACATAAATACAATTAAAAAATAAGTTTTTATTTACAATATGAACTCTGGTCTGTTTCTATCATTAACATTATTTCATTGGATTTTTTCATATTTCGTAAATATTTCATGTATATACATATATTACAATATGAATAACTGTTTTCTGAATTAGACAAACGAAGAAATAAAAATTGAATTGATAATTATTTAAAAAAAAAGACCTTTGAAAACTAACAATTACATTACATTCTTAATTCTATATCTCCTTAAAGCACCATTTTAAAGAACAATTATTCCTACAATTAACAGTTTTTCATTCAGAATTTAAAATTTCGTTTCTAGCTTTTAGCATTACTTCAAGAGCATTTTTGCTTATTAGTTTTGCTGCAATATCTTTGCCAAGTTGTTCGGCACCTAAAAGACTTAGACTACTTATATTACCTGGTGCAACACTGCAATATAGACGAGGTTCTCTATATGGGCATTTCCTATTTAATACAATAAATGATATATAAAATATATATAGTAGACATAAAATATATTAAATATATTAAACTATATAATATTTATAAATACTTACTTTGGAGGTTCTCCATCATCATCCGGCATATAAAGTTCACTTTTTATTGTATCTTTTATTAAAGTTTGACCATCAAGAGACCATACTGCTCCAGTAATAGTTAAATCTCTATCAGTTAAAGAAGAAGAGACTGCAACTGGTGCAGAACACCCGCCACCAAGTGTCTTTAAAAAAGATCGCTCGCATACACATCTTAATGTTGTATCTATATCATGTAAAGGTTCTAAAAGAGATAGTATTTTCCAATCAGATTCTCTGCATTCTATTCCTAATGCACCTTGACCAACAGCATACAAAGCTTCTTCTGGTTCTAATATCTGTACATAAATAAAATTATATATTTAATATATGTTCTAATAGAAAGTAATCATCCCATAGAAATATTACCTGACTTATTCTATCTTCCCATCCCATTCTTTTCAAACCAGCAGCAGCTAAAATAATTGCAGCAAATGGACTGTCTTCATCATCTAGTTTTTTTAATCTAGTGTTTAAATTACCACGTATATTTTGAACAGTTAAATGCTGCATATTTCTAGCTAATTGGGCTGATCTTCTTAATGAACTAGTTCCTATAACACTTCCTTTTGGTAATGTAGACAATGTTTTATCCTTATATCTTTTTGACATTACAACTGCATCACGTGGATCTTCACGTCTAAAAAAAAATTATATGAAAGGAATTATACACACACACACACACATGAACATGCATGTATAAATCTTTGATTTAAAGAATATTATTTGTAAAAAAGGATATAAGGACTAAAAATTATTAATAATATTAGTTCTATCTACTTACTTCAATATTGCTCCAAGTACCATTCCTTGTGGCAGTATTGTAGGCAAGTCTTTTAATGAGTGTACTAAAAAATCAACACGACCAGTTTCTAAAGCAAGTTCTAATTCTTCTGTGAATAAAGATTTTTCTCCAATTTTTGGTAAAGATTTATCTAATATTTTATCACCCTTTGTATTCATGGTTACTAAAAGCATATAATAAATATAAACAAAAATTTTTTCTCAAGATACATATATATACACAGGACATACATATATTACTAAAAATGACACAGAGCTGTTATCTTTAAGTGCCTGAAGTCTTACGTAATATATTGAAGTCTATAATAAATAATGATAATAATATATTTGATCAGTCATGATCAAATCTATATTTAGAAAAAATAGTATTTCTTTCATACGTTTTTTCCTTTTTTTATATCAATAATTTCTATATTAAATTACATCAAAAATGTTTTTTCTCACCTATTTCGAACTCCTTTTTTGGATAAATATTCTTCAAACTATCTATTACATATCTAGTTTGA
The DNA here is from genome assembly GCF_014466175.1 of Vespula pensylvanica. NCBI lineage: Eukaryota > Metazoa > Arthropoda > Insecta > Hymenoptera > Vespidae > Vespula > Vespula pensylvanica. Next base: position 2,296,206 of record NC_057694.1, read on the forward strand.
ATTAGTGCCAACTAAAAACATAACAAAGAAAATAAATTTAATGAACAAGCAATAAGATTTAATAGTTCGTTCGTAAATTACATCGTATAAAAAATATTTAACAAATAAAAAACAATGTAATTGAATGATAAGAAACCAAACAGAAATTATATATAATTATTTTTTTTATATATATTTATTATTATATATATATATTATTGTATATAATATACACGCACATGTATATATATATATATGTATATATATATATATATATATATATATATATATACACACATATATATACATGTGTGTGTATAGTTGATACTAAATAATTTTTTCTGTCATTATAAAACAATTATTATCTTATAAATTGCTGACTAAGCATGAAGTGCAATAAGAAAATATATAAAGCCCTGACTTATTTACAATGTAAGAACGAATATGAATTAAATGTCTAAAAAAATTTTGTTCTTTTTATTCTCTTTTCTTTTTTATTTCCTCAACTCTAGGAATTGAAAAGAGAACTTGGAAAAAAATTGACTGTTAATAATAAGTTTTATTGACGATACGCAAAATTTATATAATTCGAATTCACGTAATAATGCGTTTGTAACATATATTTTTTTTTTTTTTTTGCGAATGATATATCACTGCACTTACCTCGCTCTTCCGAGATCCAACACGGATTACGTCATATGTCTCTTTATTCATTATGGTAATAAATTCAACTCATGCACGAATTTTCGTAAGATAGTGCTTTGAAGAAAGATAGAATTATTTTCTTGTGGAATGTTTCAGAGATATATCATGATCAAATACAATACATAAAGAAAGAATAATTAGGTCAAAGACACAAAATACTTTCACCACACTCGAGAGTACGCGTAACCTACGATACACAATATTGTAACTTCTTTCTTGAATAAAAATGAAATCATTGTATTTTGGAACTTTCGTTGTTTTTTGTTGTGTTCTATCTGATTTCACAGTCACTGACACTGCAGCAGAAAGTGAAATTAATTAAGTGAATTAATTATTCTAAACTTTACATTCTTATGTGCGTCATTTCTACTTGTACACATGGAAGCGCGTGGCAACAGACTAACCGAAGTTGACCGAACTTAATTCGATATCATTGTGACGTACCGGATATCTTTGGTTAGGTGGAAGGAGAAAGGACAAATATTGGATGATCTAAAAATATCAATAAATTTTGGTAGGAATTATAAGAAAAAATTATTAAAGAAATTAAATACCAAATTATTAGATATGTAATTATTTTTTTAGAATTATTTTATTTTTACTTTTAAAAAATATTTTTATGAATATCTTTATAGAATGATATATAATACTTGAAAAAAAAAAAATTATCTTGTATCTTAATAAAGATAACTTTCTCTAACATATAGGTATATAAATTAATCTTACAATATGTATGTGTTTTTATATCACAAGAAAATAATTCCACGATGATTTACATTTTAATAATCTGTGAAAATAATTATTTTTTAATCAATAAAACTCTCAAATAAGTCAAAATATAAATACAAAAAAAAAAGATATAATTAAGCTGCAAGGAATCATAGCTTAATTGTATTACCTAAAAATTTATATAATAAAGCTCATCAACTTATAGCTGCATAACATATATACTTCTTACATAATATATTTTTATCATGCATTTCTTATTTTAAAACTGAGCAGTATTTAAATACCTGTTTTATGTACAGCTTACATAACACGATTTAAATGCTCTTTTTCAAAAATAGCTCCTATTAAAAATATATAAAAAAAGTTATTGTTCTCCAGTGAAATGTGTACAATAGATTAACTTTCATTATACCTTTGCACATAATTATAGGTGTAGAAACATTATTTATATAAAAATCGACTAGCTCAAATTTTGTATGTGCGTGTCTCAAATCACAGGAAAATCAGTTCATAATAACTTAAACAATACCTAAGCAAAAACAATAATAATAAAAATAACAATATTTTCAACATCAATAATACAGTTTTTCCCTTTCAATGATAATACGTATCTTCACACTACATATAAAAGCTTAATTTCATGTAGATCGGATTTACTGCTGCATATTATTAAAAAGTTTTAAATAATTCTTATTGCATCATATTTTATGTTTTTTGTAATCAAGTATATGTATACATTTATACTAAATATATTAAAACAGCACCGAAGGCTAAGCAACTAAATATATATATTTATGCTTCTATTAGTTTAACTTGAAATGCAATCTTTGTAAGCTTATGACAACTTGCAATGGATGTCATAATAAATATAAAAGAGATATATTATATGTAAAACACTTTTAAAGTATCTACACAGTTACCTTGTGTATTAAAACATTTATTGTAGTACACATCCACTTTCATTTTTTGGTTCCTTACTACTTTGATGAATAGTTTCTTCTTTAACAGGTGGTAAATCCTGTTCTTTTTCTGTTTTAGCTGGAGTTATCCCAAGTAATATTTTGTAAACACCTAAATTCCATATAGAATTAGGAGAAGGCATTTGAAAATCAATAGGGCTAACAAGACCAAAAGTAGCTTTAGTATCCAAAGATGGTATTTCTCCTGGTATTGTATGATGATATCTAGATAATTGCATTTAATTATTGTTATTTTTATAAATAATTATTTCTTGCGAAACAAATATTGTTGTCTTAAAAATATACTTACATAAGGCCATTTTCTCTATTACATTTATCTAGTGTGAGCTTTACTGTAGGTGCCAATCTTTTAAAAACAGTGTGTTGGTCAGGTTTTACACGAGGTGCAGGACCATTTGTTTTACCATATTCTTGACATAATACTTTTGCTTTCTTAAGGCAGCTATCACTCTCTTGTAGTGCTCTAATTGCTTCCCCACATTTATCCATACCCAATAAATTTGCTCCACAATAATTATATGCCTATAAGCATATATCTGAATTAGATATGCTTTTGTATTTAAAATTGATACATTTTATAGCATATACGTCTTACATAGGATTGATAAAATGCTGCTTTTAGTTCTAAGTATTTAATCCATTGAGTAGATATTTCTGGCTTAAAAGGACGTAATGTGTTAGCAGCATCTAAGAACAATTTACTTGTTTCATTCGCCAGAGCTGATATTAAACTTGCATTATGTTTTAACTCCATTGCTCTTGCCACAGTTACTAAAATATAATTTATATAATAATTTAATAAATGTTTATATTAATAAAGAAAATATATAAACTTGAAAGACTAATTAAACCTTCTTGCGCTTCTGCAGTACATTGATTTACATATGCATTTATTAGACGTGGATCTAAATCACTTCCTAAAGGTGGAGGATTTGCCAGTTGAGGTAGAAATTCAGTTTGTACAAATGTAAATATACCTGCAGCACGTCTTAACATGCTATGTACATTTTTTGCCTCATCCATTGTTATGCTATATCGTGACAAAAAATATTAAAAAAAAATTTATTTATTTTTTTATATAAACACTTACTCATCCTTTGCAGCAATCATTGCTGCATGTTTCATATACCAAAGGCCCACATTTACACTTATGTTAGCTGCTTCATATACTGAATCAGCACTAGAACTATAAAAAACGATATAAAATTTTACAATGATAATAAACTATATATCTTCCTAATTTAATTTATGGATAATTGCATTACAAGGTATGTGTTCCAAGTAATGTATGTGTCCATTTGAATACAAGAATATTTCTTAGTTTACTAAGATTTGGCCTTCCTACATGTTCCTCAGAAGTATTTATTTCCCAAATAAATCCATATAACAAACTTAGATAACTCAAGAAGGCTGGTTCAATAGAATCACTTGTATTGTTAGCATTTCTTATTAAGTCCAGAAGACGATGTCTAGATAATTTTAAGTCACTGAAATATAAAAAAGAAAATTATTGTCTATATTTGTAAAATAAATCAAGAATGTAACATTAACGTTTCCTTTCAATATACTAACCTACAAAGTTTTCTAGTAGCGTCTGTAGGATTACTAATTTTAAATTCAAATTTTTGAGTTGTTGTTGCTTTTAAATTATTACGATGAAACCAATGTGCCATTTTCAATATAACACACTTAATAATTTATGAATCAATCAGAAAAAATAAACTTTATTTGATTTGTCAGTTTTGACAGATAAGGTAAATGGAGCAGACGGTACCTACAGGTTAATGAAAGATACTTTACTCGTACGATACAACGTGAATCCTTAATCGTGCGCGCACTTCCGTTTTGTAAGTGAACGATATTAATTTTTATTTTTTTCCGACTTTAGAAAAGGTAAGAAACAAATAAGACATCGTTTATTCTTTTTAGATAATATAGGTTTTTCCTAAGATAAAACTGTTATATGTACGGTGATAATTTAATATAAAATGTAGATAGACACGTAACTAACCTTCATTATTATATCAAAACATGGTATTTTCAAAATTATAGTATTTCTATTGAATCTGTATTTAGTATGTTATCATATCTTGAAATTATAATATATAAATATTCGCATTTCTATAATGTATATATCTATATTACATTTTTAAAGACTATCCAAAGTATTATGACCTTGAATGATAATGGTATTTTATCTATAAGATAATCAATCAATATTAGAAAATGTTACTATTTTTATGAATATAAAAGAAATAACTTTTTAATTGTTCTATAAAAAAATGTTATTTTAGATGGGTGAACCTTCTGGATTAACCAACAGCGAAGCTCGTGAGCTTTGTAAGGAAGCAGATCCAGTTACAAATAATTATATTATGCAACAAACAATGTATCGTATTAAAGATCCAAGAAAATCATTACCTTTCTATACAGAAGTTCTTGGAATGCACTTGCTACAAAAACTTGACTTCCCTGAAATGAAATTTTCTCTTTATTTTCTTGGTTATGAAAATCCGAAAGATATACCAACAGATAGGAGAGAAAGCATTGAATGGACCTTTTCTAGAAAAGCTACTATAGAATTAACCCAGTATGTATTGTAATAAATAAGCATAAACATAAAACAGTAATTAATATCATCCTTTATGATCATTTTGTTTTAGCAACTGGGGTACAGAAACAGATCCAGATGCAAAATATCATAATGGAAATTCTGATCCTAGAGGATATGGTAAAGCATATATTTTTTACAAATTTTTCTATGTATATATATATATATATATATATATATATATATATACTTATAAAAATTATAACAGTATTTTAAAAACTAATGTTTATGTTAATATTTTATTTGTTATATTCAGGTCATATTGGAATTGCTGTAGACAATGTAGAACAAGCATGTGAAAGATTCGAAAAGTTTAATGTTGAATTTATCAAAAGACCTAATGATGGTAAAATGAAGGGCATTGCTTTTATCAAAGATCCAGATGGTTATTTGATTGAAATTTTAAGTCCATCTAATATTGCAAACATTGTCCTTAATCATTAAGATTTTCTAGATTTTTTCGTACAAGCGATTAAAATATAATATACGAATTAAACGAGCAATGCATAATTGAAACAGAAAAACTAAATGAACACACCAAACTTGCTGAGTAAACTAACAAATTTTAATTCTATGTATGACACACAACATACATATATATATACATATATATATATAGTAATTGTACATTCTATTTCTAGGTCATGTAATATATACAGTAGTATGTGTATCTGTAAAGCAAATAAAATCAAAATATTTATTTTTCATTTCATGCTTGTTAATTGTGTAAAATTAATAAATGTTTAATGTACGGTCTCATATATACAATTCAAATATAGTGTTACTCTAAAAAGAGTATCAAACTTTTTTTTTATTTTACGACTACGTGATGCCAAATTTGATATATAAAAAAATACACTGCTCTTATCTAAGAATTGTTATCTGTATTAAATCCTGTATAATAATAAAATAGAATATTATTAAAATAAATTTTTATTCCATTCTTAATATTCATTAATATTTACAATTCTTGTCTCAAACGCACATGTTCAATAAATCTTATCTTTTCTCTATTATAAAGAAGTGAACTTCGAATTCACGTATACATATTTATTTGGAGAGATTCTTGATATTTTAATAGAGTATTTTATATATAAAATAAAATAAAAAATAGCGCTCGGGTATGAGCATATAATATTAAATTTGAATGCAAGATTTTTAATATTGTAAGAAATAAAACAAGGATGAATAATGGCCTTATCAATTTCAAAGATCAAAAAAACATGAATTGTTCCAATTAAAAGAAACTTTTATGAATAAAACATGTAAAAAGCAATATGGATTAAAAAATCTTATGTGTAAATGGAAGTTACTTAAAAAGTTTCAAACATTTTAAAGACAGTTCTTTTCTTATCTCATACATAAACTAGATAATATATAATTCATTTTTTTATAAATATTTTTTAAGAGTATTATATATATATATATACACACATTAAAGAAATAAAGCATAACTAAAACCTTTCTAAAATTCTAGCACAAGTTCAGTCAGCATTTAAATTTACATTTTTTATGTCTTTCGTATGTATATGATTCACGTTATTTGTTTATGTCATAGTCATCAATGTTTAAAAATCTAAAAGCTTCATGTATTGGAAGCTTAATTTTGCTTATGCATTTACACTGACATTGGCATATGATGTTGGTTCCCAATTTAACTAATAGCAGTAAACTAACGAGTTTTAAAATTAATAATATAATCGTATTGTCAAGACTCGTGGCTTAAAATAACTTGTAAATCATCTGGCAATGTATGCGTAATGTCATTTATTCTTTCTTGAAGTTTCTTTTTGATTGTATCATCAATGGATATATCATTAACGCAACTTTTCTCCAATTTTTGTCGAATTCTAAGAATCATATCCACAACTTCTACTTCTTGCTTTCCTTGTACCCATGTTTTCAAGTCCTATACATTAATAGAATTTAATAAATATGCAAGCTACTCGAACAGCAATTTTTACTAAAACAATAAAAATACATACAGCTTGTGATAATGCTTCCAATTGTATCACCTGTAATTTTTGAGCTAGTTCTGTATATCTGGCATGAAACCAGCCCGAAAAATTAGGTGATCTAAAAAATCGTTTGTATAATCCTACCCAATCTCCCTTTATACCTGTAGTTAATTGAGGTCCCAAACTACTTAACGTAGCTAAAAAGTCATCTTGATTAAATAATTGTGGTATTGGAGTTGCCTAAGATAAACAATTTTTTTTATTAATTTATTTATTTTAATAGTCAAAGATTTTTATATGAATTGAAAAATTATTACTTTGAAGGGTGATATGTCCTTTTGTAAAGGCATAAGACTTGCAATATATCTTTCTAAAGGAATCATAAAACTTTCAGTCAATTCCATCAAGTGACGTTTTAAAAGAGCTGTTTGTGCTTCACCTGGTCTTTTTGTCTGAATACCTCGCAAAAGCTTTTTTAATATTGTTTTATCTTTTTGCAGAAAAGATTTGTATTGTGTATAAACACCTGGTTTTGAATCCAATACTTTGAGATTCTCTGATTTTTTTATTCTATATTTCTGAGTTTCTGAAATATATAATGTATGTAAATATATATATATATATATATATATATATATATATATATATATATATATTCCTTATTTTCATCTGTGGGAAACTTACCATTAGTTCCACCATTACTTATCCTAATAATGTGAGGCCAATGTTGTAGAGTTTTGGCAAAAAATGGATTCGTGACACCTAGTATTACAGCAGGTGGAGTAGGAGCATCTGTGGTATACTCTTTAAATTCAGAATCATGAATCGTAAAATACGGACGATGATCAGCACAATATTTCAATGGTGTTATCATACTAATAAAACAGACCATTAGTAATTCCCAATTTTAGTTGTTCCACAATTATCATTAGTTTTTACCTATATACTTACGCGATAAGTGCTTGAACCATTTCTGAGCATGTAGTTGGCGAGGAAGCCATTACTACAATAGGTTCACTAAGTAATACTAACTCCCACAATAAATGTATATGACTCACTACACTAGCTAAAGTTTTGAACATATCACTTTCGTATGCAGATGTTAAAATTAATCTTCGTGTTGCATGCACATTTGGCGCATGATCCATTGCTGCAATACATGGTACAGCAGCCTTATAATTTTGATTTGGAATGTATGTCTAAAATCAACAAAATGTAATGTAACTATTACATAAAAAAAAATAAATTATTTACAGATATAAAAAATTTTGAATAAATGTTTATGTAATAGCACAAACCTGAAATAAAACACCCATAAGAGGTAAATGAACAATTTGACCAGGACCAGGAAGTGGCCAACGATCTATCTCCCGTATAACTGCTTCCATGACTGCACTTCCACGATCAAAAAATTCTGGTGCAATCAAAGCACACAATTCACAAAATAAATTGATAAATGGCAGTTTTGTGATGATGACAATACTCTGAAGATAATATATATATATATATATGTCTTATTAATTACACGTATACATATTCACTTAAACCTTCCTACTTTTTGGAAATATCCTCTTGGTAAAGATTTGTCTTTAACTTGACGAAAATATACATAGCCCCAGTAATAGTCTTTATCACATTGTAAAAAACAAGGTGTTCTTCTATTATATTCCTGTAAAGCTGGTGTATCTTGAATCATATTTCCATTCTGCCTTATTCTTACATGATATTGTGTATCTCCCATACAACCAGAATTAGAATCAGGAAATGCTAAGTAACATACATTAGATCTTTCTTGTTCAGAGAGTTGTATATGATTTGGATAAACCGCCTATTTCACAAAAATATTTTAATTAAAGGATGTACAATATAGAGGGTGATATATTAAATTTTTTATATGATTACCTCTATAGCTTGACCTAATTCAAGGTCAAAAGTAACGATACATATACAATGCACCCAATTATTAAACCGTTCCCACTTTGCATATACTGTTTCTTCCTTACTATTTGAGATATGTAAGTCTGTATATGTTGAACAAGAGGGAACTGACATTGTTTAATAATAAATAAATTCTTTACTATATTGAGCATTGGTATATAATTATACTTTGATAATGCAACATCACATAGAATTTTTCTATTAATATAATGCTCTTTTGATTTATTAATAATATAACACAATATTATTTTTTACAACAAACTTTGTGTAGATATATGAACATCTGAAAAAATATATTCCATTATTTAATAAAATATAGCGTATGCAAAAAATTTGTATATAAGATTTAGGAACTAAAAACTTACATGATATCACTGTATGTATTATGCATTGTACTATATTTATTGACTATGATCATTTATTAAGAAATATTTAATATTAACAATTATATATTTCTTCATTTCTACATTTATTTTTCTTTGTTCTTTTGAAGGATATTTTAAAATTAATCATTCTAATGCATAATTATGCTATATTAATTCCAGGAAATGCACAGATACAATATCAGATAAATGTTTATTTAATGAATATATGGAAGCATAATAAATGCGTCTATTTCATCGTAATTAATTTTGTCGTAATTAATATTTATTATTTCTCCTTTATGCATTTTTTATATGCTTACGGTACGCTGTTAAGTATGTTCGACTAACTTTTGAAGTAGGAACAGAAATTCGACCATGTGATATGCGCGTAAAATATAAATCAGTGTTTTTATTCACCATAAACAGATGTGAACGTTGATACTCGTAAACACTCTCGCCATTCACTCCAAATTCAGCAGAGAAAGTCTTCATAGTGTTCAATGCTGAGAGCACGGATTCTAACCTCCAAATTCGTGTGCATGCGTGTATATTATTAGAGCTTATTAGATTTACACAGTAAATAGTCGATATATGTAGAAAGAGAAGTGTTTTTTTCGTGTATTGTAATTTCACCGTATGTCACAATAATTCTCCTTCATGTTAGTCTTAAAAAATATATAACATTTTCTTCTTAACAAAGAATCAAGAGCGATCAAGAGCATGATCTTTCTTAAGAATTCAATTGTTCAAAGTATCGGAAACATCCATCACTTGTCACAATCGTCTGAATATTGACGCGGCTTTTTTATGACTATTGAGATTATTTTGAATTATAAATTTTCATTGGTTGATTTTAAGCCCGCCAAAATATGTCAATTTTATCAATTTTGAAATACGATAAAAGTGAAAGAGTTGTACAATATATTCGTGACATGATTTAATAACGACCTTGAGCTTTCAATACTATTCGTGTTCTAATTTAATTCATAATAATGTATTCAGTGAAACTATTTTTCAAACCTAACATTCTTATTTATTTGACACGAATGCCATTTGTGTTTCTAGTAGTGAACACAGTGAAAGGAACTTACGTTCACTTAAACGTTGTTTCCCCTTAATAAATCAGTGACATAGAATCAGACAAACTCGTGATTTCATAACCTTCTCTTCTAATTTCTAATGCGTTTTTACATTTATTATAATATTTGAATTGTTTGCTTAAAAGAATGGCTAATTTAAGTGCATACAAACAACAAATACGACTTATAAAACAATATGCTTTTGAACATAATATATCAGAATCACAAACAACTGAAATGTTTAACAAGTGCTTTCAAATGCTTGAGACAAAATATAGTAAAAAAACTTGGAGTATTTTAAAATTATTAAAATATATTACAACATTTATATTTGCATTATTAATTATTTTCATTGGCCTATATAATCATCCTTCTTATAATACTATGGTATTGAGAAATCTGCAGAGTTCTATTTATCCTGGTTTAAAAATTTTGCGTAAAATAGCTTTACCAATTATTGAAAAATATCCAATGTTGTCAGGTATTATACAAAAATAAGTAATACATTTAAGACATATTGTCAAAATGTTATTTACTTTATATATTTTTTTTTTGTTCATATAGAGTTATATGATGAGTGGTGTTTAGTTGAAAATCAATTTTTTTATGTTAATGATATGGATTGTTGGCCATGTAGTATCACGAGTTCGGTACCTGATCTAACAAACCATAATATAACTAAAACATTTAATATTGGTATTCCTTATACAAAAGCAGAAAATAATGTAGCTGTTAATATGCAAGATTTATCTGAGATATACTGGTATAATAATGATACTTTTAAAGAAGATTCTAATAGAATATTTTCTAATAATGATGCATATCGGTAAGTTATGTTGATAACTTATATTTGATTTTATTATTATTTTATAAATGATGAAAATATAATTTAATTACATAGTACTATCCATGATGTTATGGATAAAAGATTGGACATTTATCCATCCGAGTTTCTTACAACGCATATAACATGGAGAATAAATCGTATGAAACCTGGAAGGATTATACGGAAATTGTTTCCAAAACCTATGGAAACTCCTAATTGGTGGGGACAAAGTATAGAGAAATTTATATTTATCGATGAAGCAAACTCTCCACTTTATTCATTGGTATTAAATTAATAATAAATTGAAATAATAGATGAAAAGAATAAGAAATTCTATGAATTTATTTTAGCCTAGACCTGAATGCAGTAATGTTATATTAAGATTTACTGATGGAGCAAGGTTAATAAAGATGATGCCAAGCTTAGAGTGTCAACAAAATTGCAAAACTTCTACGATTCTTCTTTCAAATGGATACACATGTATGTTTTATCTTTTACATCTATGTTCTACTTTTAATAGAAGGAAACACTTATTTTTATAATTCTTTCAGTATGGTATAATTGGTGGTATTGGCGTCCAATGAGTTTACCAGTTTCTAATTCAACTACTATTTCTATAAGTTATCTTACTTCATTTTGTTAGAATTATATTAAAATTAATAATAAACATGTGCAATATGATACTTTTGCCAAAGTTTATAATAAATTATATATTATAATAAATAATTTTATATTTTGTATCATCACAATTTATTTTATCTGAGACAATAATCTATCTAATATATATATATATATATATATATATATATATATATATATATATATATATATATATGTAAAACTTACATTTGCAAGACTTGTTTGCCTTACATTTTTAGTAATTATTTACATATACTATAATTTATACAAATATAATGAAAAAGGCAACATGCAAATATTTCATAAGAAATTAGAAATTGCTATAAGAAAGGACTTAACAGATTTAAGGAATACAGCAGACCAATATGTCAAGCAGACATATTTGTAAACATCATCAAAAGAATAATAAAATAAATAAAAGAAGTGTTGTAATTCTGCCTAATATGTAATTTAACTAAAAGATACGAATTATTTAAAGTAATAAATCAGATCAAAAATAAATTTTCTCTATTAATATAATACATTTGAAAGTGATCAGATATGTAGAGGAATAAAAAATATATCCTCTTAAATAATAATTTTAGATTAATTACAAGTTTCTTAATAATTACTTTATTAATATGATATATTCCTATATAGGAACATAAAATGCATCTCCAGCAAGCAATCCTGGGGAATGTCACAATATAAATAATTATCACTACCAATTTATTCAAACTTTTCTTTAAGCTTTTGTTTGTATAACACAGGTACTAGAGAAAGCATTGCAAAGATACACAAAATTATCATACTATTCCAGGACCATGCATCACTAGACGAAGTTAAATTATGTAATGTTTGTCCTGCTTGTATTGCGACAAATGATGGTGGTGCAACACCAAAAAATGTACCCACTGTGAAAGGTATTATAGGGACTCCTATTACAGGGCTAGCTAAATTTATGAACCAATTAGGTAAGAGTGGTGTCATTCGAAGAAATAACATATAATTTAAAAGATGATCTCTATGCTTAGCTACCATCACTGTCCATTCATTAGCTTTTTCTGGGAAATATTTATATAATAACTTTCTTCCTAATAATGATGACAGAAGATAACAAAGTGTTGCACCAACTGCACTGCATGTACATACTAGTAAAAGTGCTATAGGAAATCTGAATAAGAATCCAGATAATATCGATAAAAAAATAGATCCAGGAATTGCAAATGTTTGCAAACTGATTTATATATGTAAATATATATATGTAAGGAAAAAGATATGAGAAATATTGATCAAAATTAATGGAATATAAAGTACATTTAAGACAAAGGATACAATATATAAGTAACGAATAGACCTGCCAATACTTCAAAATAATATAAATCCTTATATCTTCCTAATAATTTTCCAAGATTTTTTGCATCTTCTATATGAAAGGGTAATTTCATATATTCCTTCTCTTCTCTGTAAGATAAATAAATATGAAAGAGATTTATCTTAACTTAATGAATATGACAAATTATACAAAAAATATTTCATACTCTGCTAATTCTGGAAAACTCATATAGACATAAGATAGAGCAGTTAGTGACGCAATGAATATCAAAGTAACTGTTAATATAGCCCGTCTTGTTGAAGTTTCTTCATTCATTTTTCTTGACTCTACTGTAAAAATAATCAAATTCAATCTAAAATGACATAAAGTGACATAAAATGTTACAAATTATAGGCTAATAACATGTAATATTTAAAACAATATATAATAACATTAATTAATATATTTAGCCACGTAAGCAAATCGCGAAATAAGTTTAAAACGAACAATATAAAAATATTTTGTTAACATTGATAACTAATACAAATCGATATGATATATAAAAATGATATTTGAATTAATTATTGCAGTTAAAAGATATGAAAATGAGGTTAAGATGATCTTTTAAATACTATTATTTGAGAAATATTACGAATTAATAAAATTCTTAAAAGCAAAGAAAAATAACATGACTATGTGATTATATATACAAATACAAATTTTTCAAAACGATTAATAAAATTATATTAATATTACCAGTATTTGTATTAATTTGTGCACTCATTTTTACGTCGGGTTTTACTTGATATCAGGAAAAACACTTCTTCCATTTATATTATCGAATGATTTACTTAAGATTTATGAATGTCGTATACTGTTTATACCATTTCATGTTACACGAGATACAAGAGCGCTCACTAGCGGCCGTTCAACTTATTAACTACTATACCGCCATATTGTCCCAGAAAAGCGAGTCAACAATTTGTAGCCAATGTCATTAGTAACGATTCTACAAAACTTATTGAATTTCCTACTTTGATTTCATCTCATAGGGGAAGAAAAATTATATATCTATTATACTTCTTATGCAAATTCAAATGCAGAAACAAAACATAATGAGGTACTATTCCAAATATTACTTTTTAATATTGATCTCAAATATTTTTACCGCGCTTCGGTTATATACCTTGTATGATTTGTACTAGTCCGTTAAAAATTTTTCGAAAATGATATTTTTAAATTATTTCTCATATATTCCTTTATTATTTGTGTTTTTATACGAAGAAACGAGAATGTAAATAAGTAAACGAAAAGGAAAATTGGAGTTAAGAAAAGTTAATGAAAATGAGAGACAGAGACAGAGACAGAGAGAGAGAGAGAGAGAGAGAGAGAGAGAGAGAGAGAGAGAGAGAGAGAGAGGTGATAGGTGAAGGTGAGAGAGAGCGAAAGAGAAAGTAGAGAAGGAAAGGGATCTTCGTTTTGAGTGCAGCGATATATGTATTTCTAGCTACAGGCGCCTTTTTTTGATCAGAATTATGAAGAATATTCGATCTATTTTGGTACTTCCTTTCCTTTCCTACATCCCGACTCCTCGGACAGTCGAAAACGTACATACGTAATCTCGAAGTTTGCTATATATCGAATTAAGAGGTAATTATATAACATGTAAATATTAATTACGAATTTGATTAGAAAGAAAGTGATAATCATAATCATTAAGTATAAGCATCGTCTTACATGAATATAAAAAAAAGAATTTTCTATACATAAAAGTTCATAAAATATTCTTGAGTTTTACTTATAGATATATCGGATCATTATAAAAGATCTAAAAAATCGTTTGTGCATTTTATCCAACTTTCCATCACCGTTTGATCCTAAGCGCACTATTACTGAGATACAGACAGTTATTAGGATGACGATCTTTATCTTTGTTTTCATGAAATTCCAGTCACGTAGGACGAAAGGTCGGCACGAGATGCAGAAAGGAGATGGCAGATAGAACGTTGAGAGACGCGGTGCGAGAGAGAAAGAAAGAGGGGGAAATAAAGTCTCTACAGCGAAGATCGCGTAGCGAGGACAAACCGGCATACCAAAGACAGACCAAGTCCAGATGCTGTCTGTCGTACTAAATGCGGCTGTGTGGAGATCATAGAGTACTTTGGGATATCCTGTCCCGGGGAAATCGTTCGACGTGAAACAGGAAGTGGGGACAGATCCTGTGCGAAGTCATACTTTGGAATCCCAGGGGTTAAAACGCTCCACATCGCATGCCTGTGTATCGTCACTGTTAACTTCTTACGTTCCTACTCCTTCGTCCTTAGATTTCTTCATTTGTTTGAAGAAAAGAGACTTTATGCCACACATGAATCTTAAATGTGTGAGTTCATTCATGATCATTTATTTTGAGCAATTTATACCATTCGCTAGAAAACATATTAATAAGGAAATTAATGTCTCCTTTCCAGGCTATTTTTCGAATATCCTGTTTGTATAGATTCTGATTAAAATAGATTTTTAATTATGATTTAGATTCTTTTTAAATGCAAGTACAATAAGGTATGTATAATAAATGTATTAAGTATATAAATATTATTTTGAATTCTTTGATTTATACGTGTATCGATTTTAATGATACAATATAAAATATTTTTTGTTTGAAAGAACAAGTAAAGAAACTAGGATGGACGTATCCAAGATATTATCTCTCTGCATTCAAGCACGTAGACGATTTAGAAACTGGTTGCTCCTTCGTTATTCCCAGAGATGCATCGGTCAGCCTACGAAAGGAATGGTGGTCACTTGGGAAGAAGTAGGGTTGATCGTCCAGGTAAGAATTATGTACCTATATATATATATATATATATATATATATATATATATATATATATAATACTAGTTGGAGAGAACCCGTCGAGAAACTACTTCACCTCCAAGTTTTCTTTCTCTTTTTCTCTCCCTTTCTTTTCCCCCCATCCCCACCCCTTTCTTTCTTTCCACCGACAGAGATTTCCTCTCCTACGATCTCTCTCCCCCCACCCCATCGACCTCGGTTTCTACCATCTCCCTCTTTCTCTCTTTCTTTCATTCTTTCTTGTTTCTCTCGTATACGCTTTTGCCTCGTCTCTTCTAGTCTCTATCTTCGTTTCTCTCACTCTAGACTCTCGCGGTTATGTCGTGGGCGGAAATTAGTATAACTCGTCGGACTAGTCGCGTTGCGACCGCGCGTTAGTACGCACGTACTTCGAAAGAAACGTCGAGAAGAAATACAAGAAGAAAAATATCACATCTCTGTATTTTTTAAAAATGTCCTCTTCTTTTTCCCCTTTCTTCGTCTTATCTAATATCTATTAAACAGAGGGTGATCGTGTGTGTTGTGATAACAATGAATTAATTTTTTGTTTTATTTTTGTGCATGAACTACGACACTAAATCAAGTATCAACAAAAACTGACAGACTATCCTTAGTGATACGTGAATTTTTATTTTCTAGACTCTACATCAATTTCGTGTGTTCAATTGGGTGCTGTGATTAAAAGAGAATCATAAAAAAAAAAGAAAAGAAATTTTTTTTAATTTCCTCGACTCCGCGACGATGAGGACAAGGATTACATCATGACAGAGCCGAAACTGAAGGCAGCGTAAGTGTTTTTATTGATCGATCGATTAATATTTTCAATTTTTATGATCGAAGAAATGTATTAAACGTTCGTGTTATAATCAACTTAACGAAATTTTTATAGGACCGGATAGATTTTGTCTGACTCGTAACTTCCTTGTAATCAATTGATCCTTACCGGTATCGTAATTAAAAGGGTGTCGACTTTAAAGTCGCTTCAATAGGGCTCTAGAAACCTATGTATCTCTACTTGCTCACAATGAATAACTTAAGTGTCTATTAGAAATATTTAACAAATTATATATAAGTTGTCAAATATTTTCTATAATTCAATTTTAGAGTAAATAGTATAAACGTTTTTAAAGATCGTGAAAAGATCTACTGTTTACATGATGACAGAGACAAGCGAAGACAACGTGCGTTTATGAATTATGCAAGTAGTACACGTGTTTGCTCTTCCGTGTAGTGTGCCGTATATTTCACCGAATTCACAACACTCAAGGAATTATCTTACGATTCCTCGTATAGTGTGGATTCGAGCAAACTATACGATGAACAATATCGTGTAATGATGAAACTCGTGTGAATTTGTAATTAGGATGTAATTCAATATAACTGTATTGGTTAGTTAACGACGATTTAATGTTTTTTGATCTCCTAACGAGTAAGATTTCAAAAATATTTGATATTTA
The DNA here is from genome assembly GCF_014466175.1 of Vespula pensylvanica. Classification (NCBI taxonomy): domain Eukaryota; kingdom Metazoa; phylum Arthropoda; class Insecta; order Hymenoptera; family Vespidae; genus Vespula; species Vespula pensylvanica. The sequence goes on from NC_057694.1 coordinate 2,313,620, forward strand.
TTTGAATAATTTTTATCGGGATAGTAATACTTTTTCAAATAGTAAATAAAATTTAAACTACATTGATACATTACAGTACTAAAATACGTCAGAATAATTTTATATAATTAAAGTACTAAGGTACTAAAATAAATTACTTTAATAATTAATGTACGCTATAATAATAAAGTAAATCGTTTTAATAATTAAAGTAATAATTAAAATACATTACACAGTATTATATATAAAGTATAATACAGAAATACATTAGTACATTAAAAGTACTAGTAATAGTATATAGTATTTGACTACATTGTTATAAAAATAGTAATAAAATTATTCAGATAAATATAGAGTATTTTTTGATCTTTCAACGAGCAAAATTTGTATTATATTTAAACGATCATAATGATTTTAATATCGTGAAATTTTTAAGCAATTTTTCAAACTATACATTAGGAGTTATCGTTAAGTGACCAATCACTAAAATAAAGTATCAAAAGAAAATTCAAAATAGACATTTCAAGCGTGAGATACCACAGGCATTATTTTCAAAACGAATGCCAATGAAATGAACTCTAGCTTGTGTTTATCGCGTTAAATTCAAATTCCTCGATCGTATCCTACGTGGTGGTTGACGTGCACGAAACACGTGGCTATGGCTCGCGCCGAAGTAAAGTTATTTTTTTTCGATGTTTATTGAAGTCTCTTTTGAAAATAAACAATGCCAGACACCGTAGAAAAGCAAGAGGAAATTCTTTCTATCTTTTGCATCGTGTCAATGGAAGCAAACTGTGCCCACTCCTTCCGAATCCCATTCATCGAGTTTCGTCTTAAAGATATTTAATATTTGCTCTCTCTATTAATCTCTCTCTCTCTCTCTCTCTCTCTCTCTTTCTCCTTCGTTTCGCAAATTAATGAGGAGCCAGATTACTTAAATCTTACACGTATTTCTGACTCAATATTTAGTATTGAATGGAATTCAAAGTATGAATCTTGTAAATGGAGGACACACATACGAGTACTTAACGGTTTCTCTTATCGATGATATTAGGCATGCGTGTCGTGCGATAGAATAGCAGAGATTATACTTCTACAAGACGTTAGAAGAAGATGATCAAAAAGAAAAAAAGGAATTTCTTGCAAAATTGGCAATGTTTACATCGTTTTCGTGTAAAAAGAGATATCTATTACGTCGTTCTTTCGAAGATGCCGAAGATTGTTAGTCGAAGCATGCTTTTGCGCAAGGGCCTTCGATAATCCATAAATAAAATAAACAGAGATTGAAATCCTCATCACGAAGAGACGAATTCGGCGGAGGGATTGCATTTGCATCGTCGACTCTCACGAGCGAGCGAATCGAAGCGTTGCATTTTGATTGCGCCGTCCGCACACGCGCATCGAGTTTGCGCGCGAGAAAGCGAACTAGCCAACGAATACTTATTGTACACATAGGACGACGACGACGATGATCGAATATATATATATGTGTATGTGTGTATATGTTGCGCCCTCGAGAAATATGACACGTGCGCACAAGCAATTTTAAGTAGGCGAAGAGAAACTACCGAGTACCATACATGGCGAAGCAACTTATTGTATTTTCTTCAGCTACTCTCGTTTCTACTTCACATTTGCTTTCGTGACTGCACAAACCGGATAACAACCTACAAAGAGAAAGAAAAGAATAACATAAGAGATACTTCCTCCTTTTGCTAAGCTAATATCTAATCACTTTAGTCATTTGCATATTATGTGTTCTGACAAATAACGGTTTTGAAGGAAATATACAATTTTATTGTTGAATTTCTACGAATAGTTATTAACAAACGTTTTATAATTCAGTTTATATATTTTATATACCGAGATATACAAGCGATTGCGACTAATCTCTTCTTGCTAATAGTTTTTTATTTCTTTTTTATTTTAAGATTTTGATCTGTTCTCTTAATTTGTAGAAAATGAGAAAAGTTTCAACAGAATGCTCTATAATAGGCACGAATGCATTCATAAGTACTTGTAATGTACGCGCATGAAAGCACAGACTCGTGTATCAGCGATGACGTAGATGGATCGCGATTCAACTGCGGATGTAATTACATCGAGAACGAGCCGGAAGTGGAAACGGTCCGAACGCTTTTGCCGCTTAAAGAGAGTCTTTATACGGACGAGTTACGTCGATCGGTTGCGATCGACGTTTGGCTTTCAACATTTTCTCGTTCTCTCTTACTCTCTTTTGCTATCTCCGTGGGGTTAAAAACTCCCTGCGGAGATTGGATGACGTGCGGTTTATAGCGCACTAATCAAACATGTAAGATCTGCTGTTCGTCTCTTGTGTAGATCTCGATGCATCTATATGTGTGTATTTGTGCCGAATTTTATTTTAAGAGAAAAAGATCTCAATCACAAGAAATTTTATTACTTTTTCTTTTCTATGTTTTTTTTTTTTTTCTTTCTCTACAAATGTCGAGAAATTTCATTTTGATCGTAGAACGAAGTCAATTCGTAGAACTCGTATTTGTGCTTTACGTGCGAACACGAACGTGACTTCAATACTTTGGAAAGAACTACTCGATGTCTTTGGAGACAAGGTACAATAAGAATACTTGGACGTTCCCACTTTATGCGTCGCCATGAATCTTTAAAATTCTTTCGAACGGCGACTTCTCTGAACTATGTAACGATTCAACCATTGTTAAAGTTTCTACGAGAAAGAGAGAGAGAGAGAGAGAGAGAGAGAGAGAGAGAGAGAGAGAGAGAGAGAGAGAGAGAGAGAAAAGAAAAAGAGACGAGCTTATTTATTTGCATGAAACGTTTGAAATACGCAAAAAGAGCTCGTGCTAACGTAATCTTTACATCGAGGCATGTACCGGCTACTCGCGTCGATTAATTTGAATAATGGCAAGCCATTCGCTTTAAGTTTATGCTCACATATGTAATCTGACCACGCATGCATAAAATTCGAAAACGAGAAACAAAGGGACGAGTACTATATAATGCATCGATTTCAAGTGCTGCATGTGTATGTCGTGTTTGTATGTATATATAAATCATTTTTTATTTATATGAATTTAAGTTATCTAAAGAAGAATCTGAGAAACAGCTATCTAATGTATTCGTTGGTTAATCGCATGTACAGTAATCAATGATTACAAGTAACATGATCTATAATGCCAAACTGGTACGCCGACTGCCAACAATGGCGATTCATTACGCATTATAATGACAACAACGGTTTTATAATCGTCGTGTGGGACGACAGATCCTTGTCACGTGGTGTAGGTCAAAGAAATGAACGAATTTCAATGTACCAATCACCGTTTGAACACGAACTTTCAATCGACATAACGCTTGTAATAAAAACAATTGTCATTGTAATGTATTTTCAGGTGATGCCAAAGGAATCTTGTTGCGGGTTACTGGTAACCCTAGTGCCGTTATTCGTCGGTGTCTGTGATCTCGCCGGCGCGATATCCGGTTCCCAGTATCCGGTGTGTAAGCCAGGTCTAGAATTCTGGTCCACCGAACGTGCATCTTGTTGGCCCTGCACGAGATGCGCACCAAAGTTCACATTGAGTCCTTGCGCTGTGCATCAAGACGCGATTTGTGGACCACTCTCAGCTTTGGAGCTTGACTGGTCTTTTCTGTCAACGAGGAAGAGACCTGAGAACGGACAGAGACGTTTGGAAGCGGTGACGTCAAAGATGCTCTGGCGATTTCCGGATTTAGATCAACAACAACAAAAACAATCGCAGGAGCAACAACATCAACAGGAGTTAAGACAGGAAACGAGAAGTCTCGTCGATGCTACTTACGACGACGAAATAAACGTGGGAGACGTTGACGAGTTCTCTTCTCAAGAACAAAAAGTAAAGAACGAGAATCGTAACCTCGTATATAGACTTCTAAAGTTTCTCTTTTTTAATTTCGATAGCTGTCGGTTAGTATAATATACGAGGGCTTTACAGACAAACGTTTTAGAGACACACGTTTTACTTTCGCAGAGGCCATATGACCCTCGAGAGAGGAGAAAATCGAACATCGAAGGATCTCTTTCATGGGATTGGCAGACTGCCGCCCTTGTACTCGCGGTATGTGCCTGTGTGGTGTTCTTTTTGGTAGCAGGCTGTTCGGCCTTGGTTTATGCGAGACAATGGCGAAGGATGAAAAAGAATTTTGAACCAGGTACATGTGTATTTCTTATCATATTCTCTTACTAATTCATAGTTTTCAAATCAATACAACGTTTAAGTCGGCTTGCCTCGAAGGACAAACGAAGATACACGGCTTCCTCTCTTATCGACATTGGAAATCGACATCGAGCATGTTCGCCATTAAACGTTATCCTTCCTGCGCTCGAAAGGACCGGCATTTTGTGCGGCAAAGCAAAAGGGCTCGACTACGGGCCCTAGGGAAGTACGCGTAAACGTATACTCCGCGAGTCCTTTAAAATGCAAGGCGAGATTTTCTTCATTAGAGGGCTGATCACGGCCTCTCCTCACCTTGGCTCGACCTACCGCGCCCGGATATGACGTCGCCACGTCCAACGCGCTCAACGTACCATCGCCCACGCTGTCACTATCGCGTACACCGTTCCGCGTTTACTATATCTACTTATAACCAGGGCCGTACTTAGTACGATCGAATTATGATCGAATTTCTAAACTTTTTCTCATGAGAAATGAACAGACAACGTTTATCCAATCATACTTATTTTTATGATCAACAATCATGTTACTTCTTTTTTTTATCATAAACAATGGACAATACTTTTTTTTTAATTCAAATTACCTTCGATCAACATTGACATAGTAATTATTAAGGATTAGATTTTCTAGTAATTACAAATTACTACGTAAGAGTTAATCGAAGATAATCCAATTTTTTCTTATCTGATTGAATAACATTTCAAATCGATGTTAAAGCGATTGTATGCAAAGTATTACTCTTCAAAACGTTTCTCCTTTACAATCGTTACTATAGAATAAAAAAGAAAAAGAGTGTAAGTCGCGTAACGTTCTTATGATCTATGGTGCACGTGTATACGAGGCTACTACATGCATTTGCATAACGAGCATTACGCAGAACTCTTTCTCGCCGGAACACCTCCCCACTATTGAAGTCGTGTATCGTGCCACGTATCGCGTGCACGTTTGTGGGAACCGATTCAAGCACGATTCGTTAATGAAGTTCGTATGAATGGAGCTTCGTTACCGGCGTCCTTTCTACTATCAAACATGTATAACGTGAAATTAGTGACACGTAAAGTATTATAATCGTGCTAATATAAAAGATGACGTATAAATTCGATAATCTCTGCTATGGTTTTATAACGATCTATATAAAGATACAATACATTGAGAATTAGATTTAAAATGCGAGAAATGCAATTGAGATGTGAAAATTATATTGATTTAAAACGACAAGCAGTGTCATTAATAACGTTAATAACAATAATTGTTCTCTATAGAAATATAAATAAGAATCAAATTTGAAATGTAAAAATCAAATTAATGGCACGCATACAATAGCAATAATTATAACGTTTTAATAGAATAATTTGAATTGATTCTTTCTAACGGATTCGATCGTAGATAATAAGTATTCATTTGTAATCGGTACCGTTTCATTACGTCTAATGGTCGGCCCACCCGGGGTTACTGATTCTGATTAGGCACAATATGGAGAGGACTTATAAAAGACGTCCCGCTTAAGTCTCAACCTATTAGGAGTAAGCAGCTGTCTAAAATGGGCCTTGAGAAAGCTAAGGCACGCATTCCATGGCCATTCATGCCACATTCCACCTTGACTAAACTCGATGCAATCAAAGATTATATGTCCGAGCAATTCATCGTGCGATTTCATAAGCGTTCTTTATATTTTGCAAGACTCAACTCTTTCTTACTTGATGTTGTTATGTTATTGTAATCGTAAGTTATTAATAATTATTCTTTTTTCTTTCAGTTGGTCTCGAAGAAATCTCTGCCCGATTAAACGTTATGGTAAAGGCAGAATTAGCGGAACTGGTTGCAGGTGCACCGATGAGTCCAGGTGATCCAGAAACCAGGTGTCAGTACCTTGAGAAATTATTAGGTAAGCATTTGAAAATTATGCGTATTTCATAGTATCTGTTCGATTCTTAAAAGCTATCATCGGTGAAATTTCACCTCAAAAAGATAAGAGATACAAAGCGTAATTAATTTGTCCTAACTACTATAATGTTATTTGCAATCATTATATATCAGTATAGTATATACTATTAGCATATTATAATACATTTTCTCTGTATACACCTACTAAATTTTTTCTTTCTTATTGCTCTCTAAAATAGAAAATAATAATAATATTATACATATAACTTGTATAATATACATTTGTGTATACATTTTTTCATACAGATGTAAACTTCTTTTCTTATTGCTTTCAATAAAATAAAAGATAATATATTGTGGTAAAATTTCACTTATGATAGCATTAACGTCATTTCTTTTCTTTTCTTTTTTTAATAATAACTTTTAAAGGGTTAATCTCATACAAGAATCATAAAGGACAACTTGAAGCAGATTTTTCTACAATATATACTTATATACCAGTAGAGATATCACGTGGCGTATATCGTTCGTGTTTATTCATTCGCTAAGTGCATATTACATTAATCTAAAGCCCCATTTTGATTCTGACCCTCAGTGTAGATGTACTTGCGTACGCATTCGCGACGAACGCTTTGCGAAGAATGATCGAGGCGAGTATGCGAGAGATAAATGGATGGAGTATGGGTAGGGGTAGAGTATGGCAGGGTAGGGAAGTGGGAGAGAGGGATTTCAAAGAGAGCGTAAATAATAAATTCATTTGATTCGAACCGCGGTTGAATGTGCTTCACGCGTATACGTCACGTACGTTGTGGGAGAGAACGTGTAAAGAACTTATCCTCGATAATGATCCTTGACTAGAATCGACCTTTTACGAAATTCATTCAATCGATCGTTTCCTGGGGTTTGATCCTATGAATGAAATGAAATTCATTGCTTAAATTATATTTAAAAATTATTAATATCGTAATTTCAAGATTTATTAAAGTGGATCAGCCTATATAAAAATATAACAACGTTAATCTGTTAACTGAAATGATTTTTGATCTATGAACGTAGATCTATAAAATTTATCTGAATTAAAAGTAAAATAAAACAAATCAAGATAAAAAGGTTCGATTAATGAATTGCGAAAAGAAAAATTAAAAAGTATTGATAATGTCTTCTTAATAGGAATTAAAATTATTCATAACGCCATAAAACTTTGAGAGAGCATATTGTGATATCTACTTTTGTTAAGTTTCACTTTATCTTGTCACAAATTTTTTTATTATTACTTTATATATATTCCTTAAGTATAAGTTACATTATACCAAATATATACATATATATATATATATATACATATAATTTATATTAATATAAGTAAATAATACTGTTAAATAACTTTTACATTATATAATTTTGTTTGTAAATCTGCAAAAACATGGATTCTAGAGAATTAAATCTTTTTCAGTTAACAGGTTAATGATAATTGTAATGGTATAATATAATTATTATTATAAACGAGTATAAAAAGAACTTTGAATATAAACTTGACCAATTCATTAAGTATTAGAATATTAACAAAAATAGTATAGAACAATCATGTTATTAATTTTCATAAGAACAAGTTTGAAAAGAAGTCGTCCAAATTATTTGAAGGCAAATTTATGAATGAAATATTAGTTGTCATCATTTTAAACGAATAAAATCAAAAATACAATAATACTTGCTGAAGTAGAAGGACAATAAACGAAAAGATAATGATCATGCGATATGCCAGGACGCAATGTTTGACTTATAGCTTACGCTCCTGGTATATTTCAGGAAACAGTCGGGGTTGTTTGTAGTACTCGTAAAATAGACGAGACGATAGCAAAGTTGTGGCTAGATGCCATGGCCTTTGGGAATCTCTTACGTGGCCTTTAGAAGGGTAAGGCATACACTTCGGCTTAATTATTTATCACATAATAAAACAAAATGACGTGATTGTTTCTAACGTTTATATGCCTTCATTCATTTTCAACTCGGTACTCTTACCTCTAACTTTAGAATCTCATCGTTGAGAGAACATGCACCAGTTTGCATTTTCGAGATTGACGCGCGTGATGCTGAAAATCAAGCTTAGCGTCCAATTTTAGGTTCAACATTAGACGATATATCGTATATACGTTTCGTAGATATATATATGTATGTGTATAAATTGATTCGATCGTTCGAGAAATACGAACACGTTTAACGAATTGATTAGAAATAAAAGAGAAAACACAGGAAGTATATATCGTTAGATAAATATCAATTGAGAATTAGAAAGAGAGAAGGGAGAGAGAAAGAGAGAGTCCTTATATATGTACGAAACGTATGTACATTAATTCGATCAATGCCAATAATCCAATCGTTCGAGAAATTCTAGCACGTTTAGCAAATTAATTTGAAGTAAATGAGTGAACAGGAAGTATATATATATTGTTAGATAAATATCGATTGGGAAAGAGAGACAGATAGAGATAAATAGAAAGAGAGAGAGAGAGAGAGAGAGAGAAAGAGAGAGCCCTTGAACAACGTAGGTGAATTGGGGAAGTACTCGGTTTGGTTGATTGGCCGGTCGATCGCACTTGTTTCCTCTTGCTTACAGACCGGAAACGCGAAACTCCGGTGATGGCTGGTTGGCCGGAAGTGGGTGGGAACCTCTACATCGAGGAAGGGGAGACACCGAGAAGCAAACGTTCACAAATCGCGCGGATTCATCGAAACATCGAAACGATTCTCAGCCACAAGACGAACGTCATTGATTGATCGAACAAAATCAAGAGAGAGAGAGAGAGAGAGAGAGAGAGAGAGAGAGAGAGAGAAGAGAGAAAAAGAGAATGAAAAATCTTTAAAAGGTTTATTCTCTCGCATCTTGCTGGATGCTGGAGGAACGATGACGTATTGGAAGGATCTCTCTACGATGCACAAAGTGTTTTGTACACAGTTATCGAGAGGTATATATCGTTCTTCTTACCCTCCATTCTTCCCCTTCACCCTTTCCTTCTTCTCGATCGATAACATGATGGAATGTACGATACGAGAATATATTTTCAGAGAATTACGTCATGATCTAATTCTTTATTGCCATTTTATAAAGTAAACGACGCTTGTGTGTCAAGATTATGAACTTATGGTGTGTATGTATATTCTTCTCCGCCTTTCTTTTTCTACACCTGGTTCCTGATATAATTATAAGAAATTTTCGAAGAAAACTTGATAAGAGAGTATATCCTCTTATATATTATTGGTCCCGAAACTCGAGTGAAACTCGAGCAACGAGAGACCGCTTAGCTCTTCCAGAGGAGAGGATTTCTTCAAATTTATTTATTTTTCTCTCTCGTAGCTTTAATACGCAAGGAAAAAAAAAACGAAAAATAAAGTGGAAACTTTGTAATATAACACGAGCCTTTGTATTCATACACGCGACACGATTATTAAAAAAATAAAGTGTATAAATATGTAGAGGCAATCGTTGTCTGATTGTATACACTAATCTCCTTTGAATCCTTTTACTTTTCCAAGAGACAACTGGATTTAGTTTTAAGATTTCTTTTTTTTTTTTTATTAGCTTATTAAAGATTCAAGTTGGTGACCGAATAATTTAACAATTGGATATTCGTTCCCTCTTACGGATATACATCACATGAATTTCTTATAAAATATTTCATAATGAAAATAACAAAGAGATATCGTTGAATTTGTTTTATCTTAAATTTTAAAGGAACAACGTAAGGGATATTGGAGAATTGAAAAATACGTATCTGATGAGAGAGTCTTCCGGTCTATTCCTTATATACATGTAAGAATTATGTATTTAAATTGTACCCATTACACCGTAGTAACATCAACAATATAATTTTTTTCCCATTTTTATAGAATTAAATATACTTTAATTTTATATCATATAAATTAAGGGGGGACAGAGGGCGGGTTGCACCTAAGGCTTTTTATTCGAAATTGTGTTCATCATATTTTCGTATTTCTAAATACCTTTACGTCTATCTTCTAGGTTTAAGACTATTTTCTTTGTAAACGTGATCACAGTTGTAAAGGCATTGCTATTCTAAGCACGTGTGGTAAATGCGGGCACGCTTCTGGTCCATATATATATATATATATATATATATACACATACACATATATATATATATCTAAATGTGGGATTAGACAAGAATCTTTTCTTTAATTCTTCAAACCGATGTCAGAATCGGTTTTCATCTTTTTCTTTTTTTTACGATAAATTAATCATTAAATTCAAAAAAAATAATCATTTAAATCAGGCACTTATTTTCACAATACCATAAAAAATTCACGAACTAATATGATGAACACGCAATATTGTAAAGGTATCTAAAAAATTTGTACGTCAATGATGCTTCAATAAAAATTGACAGTGCAATTAACAAATTTAATAACTTGAATTTATATATATATATAACTCTATATATATATATATCTATATCATAATTCTGTTTCTTTTTGTTTTAAAAAAACATTATTTACCAATAATTTTTGTTAACATCGAAGATTCTTTACGTGCTTGTTATTAATTTACAAAGATAATCCAATGAATTTCTAGAGAAAAAGCACCGTTAACGCTGATCATTTGTTTACAATAATACACTACCTCATCTCTTGGAATGCAAAGCAATAATAAATTACTTATATGCTAATAAATAATATTGATCATATTAAATACTATGCTGAGATATACAGAACAATTATTAAATAACTACAACCATTTACAGCAGTGTTGTGTATCTCTCTCTGTTTGTGTGTGTATATACGTGTAGTTGTTGTGTCTCTATTCTTTTCCTTATATAAATATATATATCTGTGCATAATATTAATTATGCATGCCATGTACGTAGTAATCACTATTTCGATTTCCTTTCCATTTCGCTTTTTTCTCTTAATAATTTGTTTATTTCTGTACAAATATTTATATATAAAATAATCTTCGACATAAAGGCAAAGCAGAGAATATGACCCTGTTCTAAGTAGTGCATATACCGTGAAATAATACGTATCTGCAAAAACTCTTTTCTTTCTTTCTTTCTATTTCTTTTTTTTTATATCAAGGTCAAATCTCCGAACCTGCCTTTTATATAGTACATGCCTGGTGGCTTGTGCCCTGTACACGTTATCCTCATTATCGGCTGTACCGATGTATAACATTCCTACCTAAAACAGGTGAACAGGTGAATCAGCAATACACATCGACTCGCTAATAAAATGTTTAGCTAGTGAAGTATATCGTCCACCTGTTAAAACCCACATATCACCATGAATTAGTAGGATAAACGGCAAATGCTTGTAACTAACCCGATGTTGTGTTCATTCCGATGTGTGAAAACGTGTGTGCAAGAAAGTGCAAGAAAAGGCAGAGTTTAATATACTAAATATATATATATATATTTTTGTTGTTGTCGTTATTATATTCATATATTACGCGTTCGTATATGAGATATATTTGAGGATAACTCGATTAAGAAGTAAGTTCAAAAATACATCGTGTCTGTTTCAAAGCATTTAAGCCGCATGTCAAGAGCATAACTAAGGTATCTAATAGAAATTTTCTCATATTTCTTTGTAATCTATCTATTTAACTCTGTTCATCTTTGAAATAGTCTAAGACTATTCCAATGTTTTTATCTATAGATATATCGAATGAGTCAATTAAAATTGGAAGCTCGAATATCTCGATTAGTTTGAATTATATTATTAAAAAAAAAAAAAAAGAAAAGAAAAAAAAGATCTCTGGAAAAATATGTTGGATTTAAAAGGGTTAATATTTTACAATGATTATAATAGTACAAATTTAAATCGACAACCAAATTACAACTTTATGATCTTTACAAAATATGACTTTTAGGTAAAAGTTCTCATTCTAATTATATTAATCCCTATATGGCCCAATTATATTTTTCTCCCAGAAACGTTTAATACGATAAAAAGTAACCGAAATATTCACGGTTCTAGTTTTATGTGACTTATCCAATATAAATATATATATATATATATGTATATATCTAAGTTAATACTACTAATAGAGCTTGGAATAATTCTGTAAAGCTCTATGGACGGATCGTTCGCATGATGACATTATGATGGACGAGTAAAAATCGGCAAATTTGAAAAAAGGCACAAATCTTCCCATTACGCGTAGAATTTTTGAGGGGAAGGCAGCACATGGCTATTACCAAAATTCACAATTTAAAATTACTACACATCAGGATAAATATATATATATCTATATATACGTATGTATGTGTATGTACTTGTTAAAAGTACTTCGTTGGGGATCGAGTTTTTATATCTGAATGTTTGAAAATATAAATATATATATTAAAATATATATATTTATATTTTCCCGGCGCATACTCATATACGGATATTATTTGACATATAATTCTACGTACCCTTTCTGGATAAGATGCTTTTAAATAAAGAGTGAAAAATGATATGCCATTGCATATTTTTTGTTCGCTGCTACTGATGACTTTTGCTCAATAAATGCGAATTAAATTGGTACAAATTACAGCACTGCTCACCACATATATTGCACTTCCATGGATTGCTCTCACTGTGACAACCTTTATGAAGAAAGTACAACGTCTGATCTGGAAAAGTAATTCTACAGTGTGTACACTGTAAACCGCTACTTCGTGGATCAGGTCTCGTCGATGTCGGGGGTTCACCCCTTGAATGTAGATTGGAATTTGAACCATTATTATTATTAGTGTTATTATTGTTACTGCAACTTGTAGAAAGTTTACGACATAGATCATCTCGCAATAGTGTCTTCAGTGGTGAGACCTTGATTAACGATGGCAATGAAAGATTGCTAGATGTTGCTCCACTATCTTCCATACCATTGCTATTTGGCTCTTGTTTGATAGGAATTAAAGAGATTGAAGGTGTGATAGCTTCTTCTCCACCACCCACATTCCTTGTAATATAAGATTATTTATTCATATTCTTTAATATTAATAAACAAGTTAAATATCTAATGAAATATTTTTGAATAATAATGCACTTACCTATGAATGCCACTACTGTTAATAGGTAATTGATGATGACTACTGCTTGGAGCATTACTATTGCTATCTGCACTTTGTGGACTATTTGGACTATCACCATTTAGTGGAGCAGGACTTGAATTCCGTTGATTAGTAGTTTGTTCTGGGTAAGGAATGGATATTTCAACGTGAGGAGTAAGAAAGTGCATTGGAGGAGTTGCGTTGTCCGCTGATCTATTGCCAGTACTATCACCACTGTCAGATAGGGGAGCAGATGGCATGGCTTCCCCAGGTGTGCAACTGTTTAATATTGAAGTTGAACTGTTTGGTCCTGGATTATCTAAATCTATTCCATGTCTAAACACAAACATATATATCTGAGTAAAGGTATTTTTCAGATTATAATTATACTTGCAAATATAATACAAAAAAGTATAATTCATAAGAATTAATCTACCTGTTAAAAAAGTGCAACCTAAGACATTTCATTGTTGTTGCTCGATAACTACATAACGGACATGATTTGACCATATCCTGTTGTCCTACATGTTCATTTTGGAAATGCGCCCTCATGGCAATTTGTCTTTGGAAACCTCTATTACATATTGGACAATGATATGGTAAAGTTTTTGAATGAGTGGTAAAATGTTCTGCAAGATGATCTTTTCGAAAGAATCTTTTCTGACATACTCGGCACTCATACGGTTTTACACCTGTATGCCTCATCTAGAAATAAAAATATAGAAAAAAAAAAAAAAAAAAAAAAAAATAAACATAATACATATCTACAAGATTTAACTTTTTTTTTCATTCTATAGTTTTACCTTGTGTCTTCTCATATTAGCTCCATTAGAAAATTTCATGTTGCAAACATCACACTCAAAGATTTTTCTATGGGCTCGCAAACCCGAATGACCCTCGTCTCCGTCTCCATCGTTTTCAGGTCCATCGATACCTTCTGTACTTTCTCCTGGTTCACCACTTCCAAGACACTGATCTTGATGAGCACAAAATGCTGTTTTATTTATAGTTTCATAATTGTCACAGCGATCACATCTGTGAAAGTGACAAAATAATATATAAAACATATTACGTTATACATCAACGTATTTCAATTTTATGCCAAGTTTCTTTTTCTTTGGCTTGTAAAGGATGTGAAAGCTAATCTAACCTAAATGCTGGAACAGCTCCATCGCTACTATCATAATTAGTATTAAGAGCTGCTTCGTTGTCTGGATCCAATGCTTCTTCTTCTCTATGATTAGAAGAATCACCAGCCTCTGCATGCGAAGAGGAATGAGAGTCTACCTCGTTTTCCCCGCCGCCACCATCGACTCCATCTGACATGATACCAAACGGTGGAACTATCTTGAATCCTTCATCTAACCTGCACCATCAAGAGCGTCTTTGTAACAATTACCATTGTTATTTTTATTTCGATATAAAATGTAACATCTAATAAATATGATTGAATTCAATAACACCACTAAGTACAAATGACAAAAAATTTCAATTTAAGATGTAATTTCGACATTTTAGAAAGGAGAAACTTTAGGAGAAACGCCCGTAAGACATTTATCATTTATCAAAGTTTCGATCTAACATGAATTTCGTCTTACACGGTATTAAAAGAGATATATACGTATACTCTACAGTGGGACACGTATCCTTTTCGAATTCTGATCGAAGATAAAAAAATCTCGTGAAGGAGAGAGTAAATACGTGGAGTGAGTTTAAACGTAAAATTTTGCCGAATCACATCGACGGTATACGTATTATTACAGGACGAATTTCACGCATACAGTTACCTCGTCCGAAAGAGACAATGACGAACGTAAACCTTTACCTGTCAGTTTGTGGTACCTAGTCGAGTGTCAAGACTCTCGTATCGAAGATCGAGCAGGTATTCGAGAGCAAGGTGCAACGGTACGAGTATTACCCAATCCTGGGAAGATTACGGCATAGAAACACCTGGTGGGTAAAGCGCAATGCCAGAGTGCACTGCACTTTGTCCCAGTTTTGACCGAATCCGTCACTCGTGACGTAGTTTTCGCGGCTTTTCCGCGGAAAGACAGCGCCGTCGAAAGAGAGAGAAAGAGAGAGAGAGAGAGAGAGAGAGAGAGAGAGAGAGAAGAGAGAGAGAAAGAGAGAGAGAGAGAGAGAAAGAGAGCGAGCGAAAGACCTAGAGAATGGTAGGAGTGGGAGAGAAAGCAAGAGCGAGAGAAAGAAAGAGAAAAGAAACGAAAGAGAGAAAGAGAGAGAGAGAAAAGAAAAGAGGTCGGGACACGCGTCTTATTTACTTACTCACATTCCTTAAAGGTGGGTTGGCGAGGCCTCCTTCAACCCACGGAATTTCTCTCTTCTATCTCACAACACCACGCGCATCCTCCTCGACGTTTATTCCTCTTGTTTTTTTTTTTTTCTTTTCCCACCTTCTCTCAACGACAGATAGGCGAGTGAAACGTAACGGAAGTGCGCCAAGTATCCATATCCTCGCTCACCGATATCGGTGAGCATTGCTACCAATCCATTCCTGATAACTTCATATCCAAGTATCCTCTCTCCGTATTTTCCCGTTCGTTGAATCAACAATGAAATCGATCTCAATTCTTCGAAAAAAAAGACCACGAAAACAAGAAGGACGATCGTACGACCGAACCGTTACTTGTTCTTCGGCTCTTTTCGTACATAGTCGCGTGAAATGTTTCCTTCGAATGACTCAAACATAACCTCACTCTCTTCATTTCTTTATTTCTCGGCCAATCAAAGGTTGGTAACGCGTATAATCAATTTTAACTCGTCGTCGTTGTCGTCGTTGTTGTCGTGTCGGCGAATGTCACGCGCAATCTCAGCTTTTTCGTTTGTAACTTGAAAGATTTTTCTATTCGGACTAAGATTTGGATTTGTAATTACGAAGAAAGGATAAACAAGTAAGCGCGTAGTATATCACGGTATGATCGAAATCGAACGGATCGAGAGTATGAGATTCGAATCGAATGACGCCAAATCGATCCACCGTACAAAAGAAAGTGGAGATCGCAAATCGGTGTGTGTTTTTCGATCATCTCTCTCGAAATACTTTTCCTTAATGAATATTTTCCATTAGTTTCTTAGTGTCAGAATTATTCGTTCTTCTTAAAAAGAAAAAAGAAATAATTATCGAGGAAAAAATAGAATAAATGCAAGAAAGAAGTTGACAAAATTCGAAATTGAATTCGATTTGTGTCGTGTACATATAGTACATATATCGCGCGTTTCCAACTGGCAATATCGTACGATGTTCTTTCAGGAACACGGTCGGCGATAACAACGATAGTTCATCTGTATAAAGATAAAAGATAAAATATATTTTTTATGTGGGTGCACAATCGATGATAGGAAGGACACAAAGTCATTTTTTCGTGATAATCGGATACATAAATGCGTCGTTCAAGAAGCATAAAAGAAAAGGATTGTAAGGTTCCATTCATTCATTAAGGACGTCGAATTTTCATGAAAAGGTAATTTCATTTATTCGAGACTAAAGATCGAGATAAGAAATCGATTATTAAATCGAGAACAAAAGAATAACTCGTATTATCGTTCACTTATTTTCGCGCGACGCGTAGCGTCACCGTGTGAAACCACGAAATACATCTCTTCCATACACGTCAATCATCGTTCACGTTTCGAATCATGATCGCGATTTACGTAATTCACGATATTTTTTGCGAACTAGATCAATAAAGATAATAAATCGTACTTAGTGCTTATATTCGAGCAATGTTACGTTTACTTCATCTTTTATGTACGATTGAAAAACAAGAATACATTCCTCATTTTTTTTTCAAACATTATTATTGAATGTAATTTATTTTCATTAATTGATTCGATCTTTACTCTTACAAACGATAACATAACCAAAGATGATGTAAAAGTACGCTTTCGAGTTTATTAGAATGAACTTATAAGAAAATAGAAAAAGAGAAGTGGTATATAGAGTGGGAGAGAGAAAGGAGAGAGAGAGAGAGAGAGAGAGAGAGAGAGAGAGAGAGAGAGAGAGAGAATGTGGAGGCAGAATACGTTATGATGGCGTAGCCATTGGGCGTTGCTCTTTAGTACCTGTTGACCGTTCGCACAACATTCGCTTATGAACGTTTATATATATTTTATTTAACTAATAAAAGTAGCAAATAAGTTTTATCATCGACTCAAATGAAAATCATGAAACGACACGGTAAGAATCATCTCAATTTTCGATTTTATCAATAAATTGGTAACGATCATTTGTTATTGTTTTTTTTTTTTTTTTGTTTTTTCGGGAAATCTCATATTATCCTTATTAATATCCGTATGCATGCGATGTAAAAAATAACTCTGCCATTCGATCATGTTTTATTTTTGAGTGATAAAAAATGGAAATTATTTACGGATCGAAATGATAATATTGTATGATGTTAAATGACAAATGACAAGTGAAAGGAGTTCCACTTGTTAACGATACTTTCGAAGATAAAAAAATAATGTTTCTTTCTTTCTTTTCGTTTGACTCATAAATACAGCATTAAATATTAAAGCTCCGCATCGTTAAAGTAAAATCTTATGACTCATTCTGAGGTTTATGTTGCTCTGATGGTCGCGTGCTATGTGTCATTCGAGGCCAATCTTGTCTGATCTGTTTTCGATGTTCTTATCACATTGTTGACCGGTCACGAGTATATTCTTGTTTTCACAATATATATATACATGTAACTTATGTAATTACGAAAGTATACACTTCTGTGGCTTAGTAGTTATTAATTATAATATTGCTTATTGTGTTAGATAATTTTTGCTTAATTTTTATATATTGATAAATTTGTAATATTTTTACAACGGTTTTAACGATGGATATAACCGGTATGAAATTATCCATTATTACTTTTTACATATAATAAACGATCAACAATGTTGATGTTGTTATTACAAAAGAAAAAAAAAAACAAGGTGAACTCGTCTCTTTTTCATTGAAACATTATTATTATTATTTACATTGACATGATCTTTCTTTCAGTGATAAGTTATGGGAAAAAGTGAGGAGAGAAACGACACTACGGTGCAGGTGAACGAATCGAGTTTCTTATCTAAAAATTCGAGCGAGGCGAGTAAAATGTTGGAGGCTGCACTATTGCAAATGGATGGAATAATATCCGGTAATTATCTTTCAAAATAAATTCTTTCCACGTATACATTTGTTGGCAGTAATCTTACGAAAATAGCGAAGTATCGGCGGAGTCCTATTATAAATTTATAATTTTTCAAGTCGACCTTCGTTATTTTTTGTTTTGTTTATTCGTTGGTTTGTAGGAGCATGTACCGAAGGTGCCGTCGAAGGAAGCACAGAATGGAAGGATTCCGTGAAAGAAGCAACGAGAAATCTCGTAGCCGCGATAAAAAGCGCACCTACGCCGCCACCCCCGCCGGATGCGAGCACCATTGAAATTTTCATGCAATGGATGCAGCCGGTAAGAAGGAGCATCATTTTTTTATTTACTTGTAGCAGTAACAATAGCAGTGGTAACAGTAGCTTGTACGCGTTGTCGCTGACATGAATGCAAATCCAAAGGAAAAGTTCGAAGCAGGATAACAGAAGGAAAACGATACATGTCCCTTTTTTTTTTTTTTTTGTTATCGTTATTATTGATGGCCCATTTCCGGATATACTTATCTTTCGCAATCAGCGCAGATGTCAATGAACACGTGGTTCGCATATCCGGACTGATTTCCGGCACGCGCACGTCTTTCCACGCACGTGTTTCATGTGCCGTGTATACGCCAGTCAAATGCGTCTCACGTATGTTAGTCCTACATCCGGATATTCTTAAACTTTATCTAGACGGGACATGTTACTAACGATCTATGATGAAACGTGTCTTGTTTTGTAGTAAACAAGAACGTAATTTATAGAAATATCTTACATTGTAATTTATACTTCTTTCAAAGGCATCACCTTTTGTTGATTGATATCTACGATGAGAAATACGTATCTTCGATGTACTCAAAAAGAAACGAAGCAATTTATTTCATTTATTTTTTCTCTTAATCAAACGTTCACATAGTATCGTTAATTGATAATGTACACGTGTTATACCTCGATGTTCACCACTTATATACGTGTGCGTATCTTCATCCTTGATCTCTCATCATTATTGCGAGGAAGGGGCAGCGATCCCGACTAATAAAGAGGGAGAACACACTCACTCTATTTATAAGTGCAACTCTCTCTCTCTCTTTCTCTCTCTCTCTCTCTCTCTCTCTCTCTCTCTCTCTCTTTCTCTCTCTCTCTCTCTCTTTTCTTTCTTCTCTTCTTCTTCTTCTTCACGATGAATTTCGTGATGTTAAATTTAGTTTCGATGGAGACGAAGCCGAGCCTGGCGTATGAGACTAAGTTTCATCTATATTCAACGTACCGAATCGTTTCAATATTTTACGCCGATAAACGATCTAAAAATTGTAAAAAAGTATTATTCGTCTTCTACATTTTTTGTCATACTAAAAGAGTTTCTATATACTCGGAGACGTTTTTTTGTATATTATTTCTTGGTAATATATGTGTGGGATACATCTATACGTGATTGATCTTAAAAATTCAGATTACAAGTTCATATTATATTGAAATAATGTGGTGCAATAATGATATTTTGGGAGAAAGGGCAGCTGTTTCTATATAAGGAATGGATACGTGGACCAATTATCCTAAAGAGTATCAGAATTTAATTGCTATCATGGAGGAAGAAAATAAACTACATAGGAAAGGTCTTTAATCGATATATTTTAATAAATAATATTTCTTTGTTCTTATTTTATCGATGTCGATGAAATTATTTTATGAAAATAGCGATGATTTATATTATCATTATAAAATCAATTTTTTTATGTTAATTATTATCAACATTTCAGATAAACTTTTATATCTAAGAATAGTTAATTATAATACAAAAGTATTCTTTACATCTTTTTCTATTAAAAAAAATATAGAAATAGAGTCTTTATCATTATAGTGAAAACACTTGGTGCTAAATATAGGTTCATTGATTTTATAATAGGAATTTGAAGAGAAATCCATTCATTCTTATCTCAGAGATAGTAAAACAGTTCTTCGAATCTAATTTAGATTCACAGTCAGATTCATCAGATGCAGCTTCAACTATAAAACATTGGGATAGTCAGTGGACACCTTCAGAAGGATATGATTCTTCTGGAACGTCTAATTCGGGTTGTGGTGAGGATTATGCTGAAGATTATCAACATAGAATACCAATCGATCTACCTAGATTTGTTGAAGATTGTCACACTGCTTGTAGGTCTCAGACTTGTCTTTGTCAGGTACTTGGAAGAATATATTCTATTCTAAGTTGTTGCTCATATCTGGTATTAAGAATATTTTATTTTCATGGATTAACACATATTTGTAATATCACACTGCAGGGTTGTCTATTCGAATACAATAAGATGATAAATCTTCAAGGCAGTATGTCCAATATTTGTGGAACACCAACATCAAAAATCAATCCAACTCATTTATCAACTCTTCCACCTTTGTATAGTACACCATGCTCAAGGTTTCTGTGCTTGTTAATTTTTTAAAGTATATAAAATAGGATATGCAAGAGTAATTTCCAAATGATTTATTTATGTAAATTAGTATCCAGAGTGAGCTGCCACATCATTGTAGCAAGGACCATCTTCCTTTAAGTTGCAACTGTCGCACGATGTATTCTTGTCATATGCAACAAATTCCATTGCATTTAAAGGAATGTCATTTACATTCCAGTGACAAAACGAATAGCACTACTTCTCTTTCTGGAAATTCAGTAGGTCGTTGTGTTGGTTCATTGGATAGAAGAAGACGAAGATTCAAAAGTAAAACTGATCATAATCAGAGGACAAAATCACATAGTGATTTAATATGTTGTGCTAAAGACAAACCACATTACTGCTCTTTACAACAATTTCAATGTGGCAATAATTCACATTTATATAGCTACTATAATAAAACTGAGGTATATGATACGTGTAAAGAATCAAATTTTAACTAGTTAGTTATTTTATTAATTTAGTTAATTTAGAAATTGTTCCATCCAAAAATGAAGATTACTAAATAATTCTTGAAACTTCAATATGTTTATTTTCTTTCATAGGAACGTCTCCAAAAATTAGAAAGCGAACGTGGTGCACTTCATATGGAAGTGTCAGTACTGTCAGAGCAAGTTGATGCACAGTCTAGCAAAATTCAAGAATTGGAAAATATGCTTAAAGAAAAAAAGCATTCCCTCAGGCAAATGGAAGAAGCTTTACAGAAGGTTACATATAAACATATCTTATTAAATTTTAATGTATATGGGTTTTAATGTAATGCAATTTTAATTTTTTATTATTTTAAAGGAAGTGTTATCAAGAAGTGCATTGGAGACACAAAAACTAGAGCTTCTTAGTTCTCTTTCTGAACTAAAACTCAGACAAGCTAGTTTAGAACATGAAAATATAGCATTAAGAAATACAAGTTCATTATCCAATGTAAGTAATTAAATATTATTCATATATTTTTTTTAAGTATAAATCTACAGTTACTCTTTCTTTAGGGGGAAAGATTCAGTAGACATGCCGGTCAATATAGCAGTCTTCCAAGGCCACCGACATCTTCAAAGAAAGGAGTCGCGTTTGGTAAGGTTTCGAATTTAATCTCCGGAGAGCACACAACAGTACCGTTGGCTGTTAGAGGAATTTCTGCGAGATGTCTATCAGCTCCTATTCTAGGTTCCTAATTGAATCTTTACTTAAGCATGCTTATGCCATGTTTGCTTGTTTCTAATAACACAGTCTGTTTAATAACCATTTGTTGACAAAGGAGAAGCCAATGTAAATTTAAAACAAGTAATATATTTAAACGTAAATAACAATGCCATGATCAGGGTGTTATTTTAAAATATAATATTAAAAACAAATCAAATATATAAATTTTTTATTTTCTCCTAGCGGAAGAAGAAAAAACAGTAATTGGAGAGTCAAGTTTTCAACCAGAATCAGCACCACCAAAACCCCTTGCAGAATTGTCTATAGAAGAAGTTGGTGATTGGCTATCTCGTATTGGTCTGGAATGTTACGCCGCAGAATTAAGACGATGGGGAGCTACTGGTGTAAAATTAGTCGAGGCAACGCCAAATCAAATTGAAAAGGAACTTGATATAAAGAATATATTGCATAGAAAGAAATTATTATATGCAATTGAATCTGAGAGATCTAACGCAGAAGGCTTTCTTGGTTCAGAGAAGGTTGTTTAACTAACATTTTCATCAATATACGTAAAATGTTCAATTTACTTGATGTATTTTTTATATCATATTTGATTTTCATTGTAGATGGACAGTGCTGCGGTACTACGATGGTTAGATGATATTGGATTACCCCAACATAAAGAAGCTTTTCATAATGCCAAAGTTGATGGTAGAGTATTACATAGATTAACGACAGAAGATTTATTGAATCTTGGTGTGACAGCTCAATTGCATGCAGCTAGTTTACGACGAGGAATTCAGGTAATATTATATCAGTATGAAATTCAATAAAAATGATTATTGAACTTAATGAATGTTATTGGGTAAATACAATTGACATAATTAATCTTAATTATAGATTCTGAGGGAGTTAAATTTTGAATTTGATAACATGGAAAGAAGATCAGTAAATGGGAATGGTGCAGATGGAACTAATGTCACACTATGGACTAATCATAGAGTGATGGAATGGTTGAGAGTGGTTGACCTTGCAGAATATGCACCTAATATGAGAGGCTCAGGAGTGCATGGGGGATTAATGATACATGAAGGTCGTTTTACCTCAGAATTGTTAGCTACTATATTAAGCATTCCACCTTCAAAAACTCTATTAAGAAGGCATTTGACAACTCACTTTAATCAAATTCTTGGTAGAGAAGTTGTACAGCATAAAAGAGAGATGGAAAGTACACTTGGATTTGTACCTTTAACTCTTACGGCTAGATTGAAGGTTGGTATATTAATAAAAGTATAAATAATTACATATTTTATATATAGCAATATATTTTCATCTTTCTGTAAAAGGCACCAAAGAAGTCTCAGTTCACGTTAAAGCGTAAGAAAAGTAAAAACGAAGTGGATTATGGAAATCTGGTTTGTCCTTTGGAAGCATCACCACCAGGTACACCATCAACATCTTCGTCAACACCAGGCAGTCCTAATTTGAACTCACCCTCACTCTAACCATAATCACAGATTCATTCAAGCAGTCATCTTAACTAACTCGTAAGTCTAACTCGACTAATATTTCAATATCACATTGCTTATAATGATCAAGTTTATAAAGGTGTAGGTCTTATATTTTTATTTCTTTATTGGATCAAGCTGTTTAATTATAAGCATAACAGTAGTTTTTTTCATCAAATCTTATTCCTTTCAAAATAATCTATTACTATACTATTCTACTTTACTATTTACCAAATATTTTATATTCTGCTTGATTTTATTATTTTTTTTTTTTTTCTTATTTTTTTAATTACTATATCTGCCTTTTTATGTTTGCTTATTAATTTCTGGATTAATTTTCCGCATATTATAATTCATCTCATCATCTGTATCATTGCTTAGGAAAAATTTCTTCATTTCTATAAATTAATTGTTTTCAGATCTAGAGGATACTGGACAAAAGAAAGTAATTGGTTGTATATGAGGAACATATATAAAACTTACTTTGTACAATGAGTATATTGGACGATTCATTCTATACCAAAAAATATTTGCTTTTATTAGATTTGATTAACAGATAGCTTATTAGCAGAGAGAATGGAGATGTAGAAAATATAAATCACAGATAAACAGGGACCACTTTTTTACGACACGAACTTATTAAAAATTTGTGTAATCACAATAATAACAGGATAGGTGCCTTGCTATATATAACGTGTTTAGATTATGTCATATACTTTCAAACAAATTTCTAATAACCTTATCAAAATAATAGTAATTGTTCAATACTAAAGGATTGACGCGTTGCAAAATTTATATTTTCATATTGGAAATAACACATGTATATTGTATGTAGTTTGACTATTAATGTGTTATTAGAAATTATTATAGTGATATAATATAATTAATTTAATTGCTATGTTGAAATTGTATACAATTTTTCGAAACTTTTGCATTCTTTAATATATTACGAAAAAATAATGTAACAAAACAACGAAAAATGTTAACGTACACGCGTTGCTATTTGTAATCTTTAAAATGATATATTTATTTCCTTTTTTTTTTAAGTTTACATATAATATGTGATAAAAGTAAATACATAAATGATATAAAAAATCTTTCGAGTAAATACTTTAGTTTTTGTTTTCCACAGGAAATTATATTATACTTGGAGATTATGGGAGAAGATATTAATACTGTTTATCACGTCCAGTTTTATAATTTTTTATGCTAGCAATGAATTTACTAAAAATCAAGACATCAGTTTATTCTCACATTATCTACGAAGTAGAACTCCCAATGATACTTTTTCGTGGTTTTCCTTATAAAACTAATTCACTTTATATTATCACTATCCGCCTTCCAAATCTGTTCAGTCTTCTTCCTGCCTTATTAATTTTAGTTCGTCTAATTTCTCATTTATATCATATATAATATTTTATAAACTTGATTTATAATCATTTACGATTTATTAATCTTATTTTACATCATATTAAACTTCAATATATAATATAGTATTTATATGTTGAATACCCGACTCACATTTATACATGTGCGGATAGATTTATACATATAAATTTACTTAATCTTTTTCTATAATATTAATCTTTTTGAATTTCGTCTAGTTCTTACTTTCATGATATTATTCATCATACTAATATAATATTCACCAATTTGCCTGAACATCTACACATTTGATAGCAGTTGTCATATATTTCCTGCTGCTTTTCATATAGAAATATAAACAAATAAGTTCATCTCTGGCACGTAAAATTACAAAATTACAATTTCCTTGCGAATTTCTCTAATAAATTATTTTAGAATTTTCTTATATATAGTCTCTCTATCACAGTATTATCAGTCATGGAAAATACAAGTACTTTAATCTTTAGTTACAATTCGAATAAATAAAAATTTTGATATGTAACCGAAATAAGCAGCCATTCGCCCGGTAGTACTTGTAACATATTGGATTTCAATATATCACAAGTTCTACCGACCCAGGTCCCACCGCGTGGAGGTAGCTGCTTTTGGGGACCCACGGGCTAACGAGAACTCTATTCTAAAATTCGCGTTCGAGATGCCTTTCGGCTTCGGGAGCTTCAGGCTTCTCAGCAAACTGGAGATGTATAAAACCCCGCTTACAGATTGCTCCACCGTCCACACCGTCGGCTTCAGACATCTCGAAACACGACCGGTCGTGTCTATTACGATTTCAAAAATCAAAGCGTAGTCCTCGGTAGGACTTAATCTCGCGTTCGCGAACATCCACGCGCGTGCCGGCCGTCACGCGCGTGAGTGTTTTCCCTATCATTCGCGTACGGAAGCAAGGAGACATAATCTTTTATGCATATAAGAAACGTTATATGCAAAGAGGTTCCATTAACTTCCGTGTAAAAATCCCACGATGATTGGACTCTCGACCACCTAATCTGAAACAGAAATACAATAAAAGAAGAAATGTGTATGAGCAAAAATTAAAAAGATAAGAAAAATTAATTACAAAAGCGAAAATTAAAAAGATTATGAAAATTAAATATAAAAGCAAAAATTAAAAACATAATAAAATTAAATGTAAGAGCAAAAATTATATGCAAAGTTATATAGAATAAGACAATTATTTACATAAACTTCCCTGTAAAAATCTATTTTCACGATGATCGGTCCCTCGATGATCTAACTTGAAACAGAAAGAGAAATAAATAAGAAGAGTAAAAGAAAAAGGAGAAAAAAGAAAAGAGCAGAAAAAATTAAAAGAGGAAAAGAACTGTTGACGATGCCGAGACGGCAGCCCGCTCAGAAGCCCACACCCGAGGGCCCCACCCAAGGGTCCCACCAGAGACTAATGATTAATAAAAGTTAATAAAAGTAATGAATATAATAAATAAAAGTATATAATCAATAGAATTATCAAAAGTCTATAATTAATAAAGGTATATAATTAATAGTTAATAAAAGTATATAAGTAATAAAAGTAAAGAAAGATAAATAGGAATGATAGAGTACATGAGCGCGATAGAAAAGTTTTCTGTGTGTTTCCGTATTAATTTTATAACTTTATTAATTTAGAAATTTGATATATTCAATTTATCTAATTGTCAAAATATAACTAACATGGTAGTGTAATTAATTTAAAGTCTAATTGAAATTTAACACAAAAGAGATTTTGGAAAAAGATCGAAATATGCAGCCATCCGCCCGGTAGTACTTGCGTTATATGATTATATATACAATTTCGTTATAGATTTTAGATAACATATATAATTTAATTACGAATTTTAGAAATAATTTAGATATAGATTTCAATATACCGCAAGTACTACCGACCCAGGTCCAACCACGAGGAGGTTGCTGCATCTGAGGACCCGACCACACCACTTGATTCTAAAACGATACAAATCGTATAGATTATTGAATGAATGTGTAATAAAATTATCTACTTACATTAACTCTTCTCTTTTGCTTTTGGAGCATGCGTATCGCAAGTATCAAGATGTGAATGGTGGAAATCCGTGGCATGACCGGACTCACTGCCAAAGGCGGCCGCCTTATATTTCCCCCAAGTGGCACAGTATCCCCACCACTCCGTTGCATTCTACAAAGATAGAAATCGTATAGATTATTGAATAAATGAGTGATCGATTAATGCGCTTTCATTACCTCTTCTCTCTTACTTGCGGAGAGTGCATACCGCGAGTATCGAGACATGAATGGTGAAAATTCGTGGCATGACTGGACCTACTGTCAAAGGCGGCCGCCTTATATCATTTCACGGGTGGCAGAGTACCCCCACTACTCCATTTGATTCTGAAACGATAGAAATCGTATGGATTATTGAATGAACGAGTGATCGACTAATGTACT
>NC_057694.1:2340923-2343261 GCF_014466175.1 Vespula pensylvanica
TCTGTGCGGGTCTCCTTTCAGTAGCGAAAAATCGAGCTCGATTTTCGTACTCTAATTTTGGTCAAGCGTACCTAAATTCTATGTCTATCTTCTCTTTTCAATTTCATCGTTCTCAAACCTGCATGTGTTACCTTCGGGTTATCCTTTCTTTCTTTTCTTTTGATTACTACCGTTTTCACGTGGGCGCATGTTCCGGCTTTCTTTTCTTTTCTTGCTCTTCTGCTTCTCCTCCTCTTCATAGATTTCGATAAATCGGCAAGAGTCCGCTATATCATCGAAAGGTTCGGTTCATAATCGATCGTTAGACGCGAATACGGGTAGGATAGGAAGAACACTCGCGCGTGTGTCGGCGGGCACATGCGTGGTGTTCTCGGGCGCGATTAAAAGTCCTACGGTAATGGACTTCGTTTGATTGCTAAAACGAAATGACCGGTCGTGTGTCGGTTTATGTGCTATCAAGCGGTATGGTTTGCTAACCGTAAGCGTGGACTGATCCTCCTCCAGTTAGCCGCCTGCAGTCTTGGTTAGTGCATGGACGTCGCGAACGCGAATTTAGAGTAGAGTCACCGTTATTTTAACACTCACGGGAGTGTTCGGACGCGATTAAAAGTCCTACCGGGGACTTCGTTTTATTGAACGCCGTTTATTTGATCACGCCGGTCACGCGAACTTTAGAGTAGAGTCCCCGTTAGACCGTGGGTCCTCAGATGCAGCAACCTCCTCGTGGTTGGACCTGGGTCGGTAGTACTTGCGAAATATCGAAAGTTGTCTTAATTATATCTAAAATCTGTAATTAAATTATATATATAATTATAAAGCGCAAGTACTACCGGGCGAATGGCTGCATATTTCAAAGTTTTTCCAAAATCTCTTTTCTGACAAGTTTCAATTTGACGTTTGATTAATTACATTTTACCTTGTTGGTTATATTTCGACAGATAGATAACTTGAACATATCAAAATTCTAAATTAATAAAGTTATAAAATTAATTTGAAAACGCACAGAAAACTTTTCTGTCGCACTTACGTTCTGTCATTCCTATTTATCCTTTTATTACTTTTATTACTTATATACTTTTATTTATAATATTAATTACTTTTATTAAATTTTATTAATCAATAGTCTCGGGGAAACTTGGAACCCTTGGGAGGGTCCCTCTGGTGTGGGCCTTAGGCGGGTTTCGTTCTTTCACTAAGGAAAAATTAAACTGATTTATGGTACTCTGATTTTCATCTGGTGAAATGATCTAGATGTTTATCCCTTGTTCCGAGTTCTATCTTTCTCACGGGCACGTTCCGTGTTTCTTATCTTTTATTCTTCTCCTTTTTCTTTTTCTCTTTCTCTTATTCTTTTACGTTTTATC
The DNA here is from genome assembly GCF_014466175.1 of Vespula pensylvanica. Lineage (NCBI taxonomy): Eukaryota > Metazoa > Arthropoda > Insecta > Hymenoptera > Vespidae > Vespula > Vespula pensylvanica. The sequence goes on from NC_057694.1 coordinate 2,342,288, forward strand.
TGTTTCAGATTAGATCATCGAAAGATCGGTCATGGTAAAATTAAATGTACCATTCGTTTTCCAGAATCTATTCGTCGCGTTTGTCTTCTTGTTCATTTTTTCTCATTCATCTACATTGATACATCAATGATTAAATAAACTAAATACGAAGCAATGCATATCACGTAGATCACATTACATGCTTTTTTTGACGAAATCGAATAAATTAATATCCGATTTCATTGCCAATATCGCGAGCAAACACGATTAAAAAAGTGCTTTTAATTGAATTATTAATTAATCCAATCTATGAAATAAGAAGACCTTATCCTAAACTAATAAAATTTAGTTTTCTATGTACGCAAAAATCGAAAATAGATGTTATTAGCGAAATCAACGATGATCATCTGCAACAAAAAGAAAATATATAATACTATAATACAATATAAATAATAAAATAATATAATTATCATGTATTTCTATAAACCATTTAATCGCGTGATTCTATATTTTGATATATGATGCAATCGAAAATTCGAACAATTGAGGAATCTTGAATATGCTATCAATAAAAATATAAAATATTTTTTTATTGATATTACTTTTTTTTATTGAATTACTTTTTTACAAAATACATTATTTAAACAAAAATTATAGATAATATTAGATCAACGATAAAAATTGTAAAGACAAGAAAAAAGATAATTACTAAGATGTTAATGTTCATGATAATTAAGTTTCTGACAAAAAATAAAACATATATGATAAGACCACAATCCATTCTCAAAAGATATAGCAGCAACTGGATCCTCTTGATTACTGGAAAGCCTAGACGTAATTTTTTATTCAAACAAACAATAATTTACAGGCACAATTTTATTATATATATATATCAATAAGAATATGTTGCATATGTATATATATATATTTAATTTTATATATATTGAATATGTATATATATACTATAATAATGAATTTGTTAAATAAGAAATTAA
>NC_057694.1:2343361-2345613 GCF_014466175.1 Vespula pensylvanica
CGTCCAAATGTTATATAGGAATAAAGATTTCTTTGGCCTTGAGAGAGAGTCGACGTACGACTGTTTCTGTTTTGATCTCATTCGAGAGATTTCTTACAAAGAAACAATGATGTTATCTCTCTCTATTAAGCCTCGCTATATGTATTGAAATAAAATAAACTTACATGGTATCGAAGAGACGTATAGACAGATATATTTGACGCTCTGTATTGTAGAAATTCTTAGAAATCTGAAAGAAGTAAGATTATATTACTTCAGAAAAAGATTAAAAGTGTGTGTGTATGATCAAACCCCCTCCACCTGTGTATGTGTGTGTGTGTATGTGTGTACATGTGTACGATCGTATAAGAAAATCGAATTTAATACAAAATATCAATCGATCACAACTATTAACGCAATATTATTGATCAGAGCATCATTAAAAAACGAGAGAAGTATCGATATTGTGAAAATAAAAGAAGAAAATTAAAGAAAACATGCGACGCAAGAGCTCTCCGAGAAGCTGATTTTATTTTCGTGAATATCTTTTAAACGCGATGATGCCCAAACTTGCCGACGCGGCCTCATAAAAATCGTGCGTTTAGCTATCGATTGATATATAGGAAGACGGTGTACGTTAGAAAAAATTTATTAATTACCTGTAATTATGCGGAGCGACGAAACACCGTGTACACATGTCACTGCGTCCAAGATGGCGACTAGACCACTGGCAAGGAAGGAAAGTAGATCCTGTGACGTCATCACAGGCACAACGCGGGTAAAATCAAATATTACATTTGTCAATTAAAAATAATAAAAAATAAAATAGAAGTGCGTAAATAATACGATATGAATGACAAATATAATTAATTCGAATTTTAAACATAGATAATAATTTTCTAATGGAATAATTAAATTTTCTAACGATATAGAAATATTAAATAGATACGCACTTGTATCACAAGTACCTATATTATCTCTATGCTTTATATATTACGCGCGAAATAATGAGTAATTTTTAAATCGAAGTAATTCGATGATTTGATGTATTTACACGTATATATATATATCTAATATATATGAGTCAAATGTATCTTCCAAGTATATGTAAAAAATAATACTTCTTCGGATTTTTATTTACACATATCGAATAATTACGATCGCTGTAATGTATCATGTGTCGATAATAATTGTATATAATCGAGAAAGCGCGATTATCGAGAAGAAAGGAAGAAAAGAAAGGAAGAAGAAATGATACATATGTAATATGTACTATAGAGAACTAATAAATAGAAATGTATATAAGCAATGCAATTAAACCACGAAAATATGTATTATTTTTAGACAGTACTAACCTATATAAATTCCAAGAACTGGATTGGCTTACAGAAAAGAAAGAAAGAAACAATACCGATATTTTTTCACACAGACAGTACACCCATACAAATGAATGTCGAACTCGGCAAAACACTGATACATTCGTAAAAACCGTACCTCCAATGCGCATATATACGTATATTATACACGCATACATTTCTTCAAAAAGTACGTGAATTCGATCGCATTATATACAATCACGGATTACGATTACTCATTCTTCGCAATTACTCAGGAAATACAAAGAAAGAAGTTGACTAACCGACAGTAGACGTTGATCCTTCAAACAACGAACGTCCTCTTGATTCCGGCACGGAAAAACTATGCACTAACACTGATTCTAATTCGACGCTCTACTGTTCAATCTCGTGATATTCTTGAAAATCTGAAAAATGTGAAATCTCAATTAATATAAGATACAATTAAAAGCGTATGTAAAGTGTATGTGAAACAAGGAGAAGATTAGAAGAGTGATGTGCATATATAATGTGTAAAAAGTCCATACATGTGCGTGTGTGTTTGTATATGAATATATATGAAAATTGAATATAATACGAAATATCGATCAATCATAATTATAAACGTAAAATTGTTGATCAGAGCATCATTAAAAAGAAAGAGAAGTATCGATATTGTAAAAATCAACTGGAAAAGTGAACAAAAATTCGACGCAATAGCTCTCCGGGAGATCAACGAAAGGCTGATTTTATTTTCGTGAATATCTTTTAAACTCCATAATATCTCGACTTGTGAACGCGGCCTCTTAAAAATCATGTGTTTAACTATCGATTGGTGTATAATGATCAGGTGTACGTTAGAAAAAATTTGCTAATTACCTATAGTTAACGAGAGGGACGGGGCGACGTGTTTGCTTGATACGAACTGAAGCAGCAATG
>NC_057694.1:2345713-2349222 GCF_014466175.1 Vespula pensylvanica
TTCACGTTGTAAATGACACCATTGCTGCTTCAGTTCGTATCAAGCAAACACGTCGCCCCGTCCCTCTTGTTAACTATAAGTAATTAGCAAATTTTTTCTATCGTACACCTAATTATTATACACAAATCGATAGTTAAACACGCGATTTTTAAAAGGCCGCGTTCGCAAGTCGGGATATTATGGTGTTTAAAAGATATTCGCGAAAATGAAATCAGCCTTTCGTCGATTCCCCGGAGAGCTATTGCGTCTATTTTTTTTCTCACTTTTCCAATTGATTTTCACAATATCGATACTTCTCTCGCTTTTTAATGATGCTCTGATCAACAATTTTACGTTTATAATTATGATTGATCGATATTTCGTATTATATTCAATTTTCATATATATTCATACACAAGCACACACGCACATGTATGGACTTTTTACACATTATATATGCACATCACTCTTCTAATCTTCTCCTTTTTTCACATACACTTTACATACGCTTTTAATTGTATCTTATATTAATTGAGATTTCACATTTTTCAGATTTTCAAGAATTTCACGAGATAGAACAGAATCGAATTAGTGCATCGTTTTTCATGGTCCAGAATTAAGAGGATGTTCGTTATTTGAAGGATCAACTACTACTGTCGGTAAGTCAACTTCTTTCTTCATATATTTCCTGAGTAATTGTGTAAGATGAAAAATATAATCCGGGATTGTATATAACGCGATCGAAAACTCGGCTTTGTTTCGGTGCGTTGCGTCGTCTCGATGTTCTTTTATATAGTTCATTGCTGTGTGTAACAAGATCTGTGTTTTTTCTTTCTTTTTTGTCATCGGCTTTCGCTTCGAATATAAGTACTTTGTAAGAAATAATATTGGTAGGACTGTCCAAAAATAATGCGTATTTCATGGTTATTCTCGTCGCCTATAACATTTCAATGTAGTTCTCTATATACTTATGTATCTATGTATTATTTTTTCTTCGTTCCTTTCTTTTCGATAGTCGAGCTTTCTCGATTACATACAATTATTATCGACACATGATATATAATTCGATTGTAAATGACGTTGTTATTCGTTTTGGTAAATAAATATTTAAAGAAGTATTATTTTTTCATATACATACAAGACACATATGACACACACACACACATATATATATATGTAAATACATAAATCATCGAATTATTTCAATTTAACATTATTTCGCGCGTAATATATAAAGCATAGAGATAATATAGGTACTTGTGATACAAGTGCGTATCTATTTAATGTTTCTATATCTTTAAAAAATATAATTATTTCATTAGAAAATTATTGTCTATGCTTAAAATTCGAATTAATTACATTTGTCATCCATATCGTATTATCTACGTACTTATATTATATTTTTTATTATTTCTCATTGAAAAATATAATATTTGATTTGACTCGATTGTACCTGTGATGACGTCATCGAATTATAGGGACTACTTTCCTTCCTTGCCACTAGTCTCATCGCCATCTTGGACGCAGTGACATGTGTACACGGTGTTTCGTCGCTCCGCATAATTACAGGTAATTAATAAATTTTTTCTAACGTACACTCTCTTCTAATATATCAATCGATAGTCAAACGCGCGATTTTTATGAGGCCGCGTTTGCAAGTCTGGAAATTATCGCGTTTAAGAGATATTCGCGAAAATAAAATCAGCCTCTCGTAGATCGCCGGGGAAGCTTTCGCGTCGCACTTTTTCTTCACTTTTCCTGTTTTATTTTCATAATAGTGATACTTCTCTTGTTTTTTAATGATGCCGTAATCAATAATTTTGCATTAATAATTGTAATCGATTGATATTTTGTATTAAATTCAATTTTCATATACATATACACACACACACGGATAGCACAGAGCATACGATCCTACACAAACATACACATACCACACATTAGGCATCCAATCGTATATATATATATACACATATATAGAGTAAGTAGATCATATATACATATATGTATACATATAGTATACAATTATGTATGTTCAGTATATGCATATAATTAGCCATACGTTACAACACACACACACACACATACACACAATGGATATTTCCCTACATATATTACGTACACACTTTTAATCTTGCCTATAGTAATATGATATTTCATTTTCAGATTTCTAAGAAGCTGTAGCTACAATACAGAACGTCGAATATACCAGTTTATACATCTCTTCGAAACGAATCGGTAAGTTTATCTCATTTTAATACATATAGCGACGCTTAATAGAGAGAAATAGGACATTGGCATATATTTTAGGCTATATATTTTTAAGAAATTTATTGATCAATATTTAAACAAAAACAGTCGAGTGTTCGAACTCTCTCAAGGATAGAAGAGAGATCTTTATTCCTGTATAACATTTGGACATGTACAGTCGAAAGTACTGATTAATTTCGTTTTAATTACGCATTTTATTACATAATTTTTTTATTCTAACTTTATCACGATTACATTAATATTACAGAGATTTTATTATTTTATAGGATAGTATAGGAATTCATATACTTTTTAGGTTATTCGTTATTTAATTTGTTCCTGCAGTTATTATTTTATTTTAGAATTATTACATATTACGATAGAATTTATTATATTTTTATTAACAATTGAGTCTTCGTATACAGTTACCTTCAAGCGGTGAGACTTGGGCAATCGCTATTGTTTAAGTTTGTATCTTAAAATACAAAGCAAGCTATATCGTACATTTCGAACGTTCGATAATTTCTTGAATAATTTATACAGTTTCTTGAACTGTGGTACAAATTAATTTCTTTCTGTTTTTCTGTTTCAGAACTTTATTGCAATCGTGCGCGTAGCAGTGCAGCAATCGAGTGTGTGTCGCTAAAATAAAAATATCGCGAAGTAGAAGCAGTGTTTGTTCGTACGCGTTCGCGATTTAAACAACAAATGTTCTTACATGGACTGCGTGCAATGCAGTCGTTAGAATCAGTGTTTGTAAGCGAAGTATTATGCTTTCTTAACAGTCGCATAGACTGTATTTATAAAAAAAAAAGAGTAGCTTTTCGTGAAATAAATTCAGTGACCGTTCGTCAATAAATAACTATCGCGAATTAGAATCAGTGCATCACTGAAGAGGATTTCGACCACCGTCGATGTTGACCTACCTCATTTTCAACCAACTATGAATCATTCACCCTCAATTTCGATCTAAATCGCGGACGAGTGTTTTGGAGCCACCGTAGAACTTCTTAATTAGTGAGTAAACAAATTTTAAGTCCCTCCAGTGCTCGATCATGCCGAGGACGAAAGGTCCGAATCGGCACGAGTTACTGGTTGTAATTTTTTAAATAATTTATTGACGAGCATGACCGTGAGTAACTCCTCTTTCGGATTTACTCGCGAGTGGTATATTTTTAATCGCCTATGTGTTTTCATTGTTTATATCTATTTTATTAGTTTAGGACAGGGTCTTCTTGTTTCTTAGATTGGACTAATTAATAGTGCAATTAATAACACTG
>NC_057694.1:2349322-2350770 GCF_014466175.1 Vespula pensylvanica
TTCGTACACATTTCCTATGTAGCTACATAAGAATTTCGAATTAGTTTTCTTCTGCATTCCGACGAATGCATATCGAGAATCTATCTTCCCAAAGGCGAAAGCTCAGAAATTAATATTATCTATAAGTTTTTACAATTATTTAAACAGTTTTTATGTACATGCAATTCAAAAAACTAATATTTCAACAATAAAACATTCGTTTAACAACACAAAGACCGTATCATGCGAGAAACAAAATAATTTCAATTTAATATTTTAATACTTGGCAATTTTCGTCACAGCATCATTGGTCTCGTGTAACATAACATACACGACTTTTATTTACTTTGATTATAATTTCGTTAGTTTTCCTTTGTACGCCGACGAGTGAGCATCTCAATACTAATAGACACACGCTCCGCGAGTAAAAGAGAAGAGTTAATGTAAGTACATTAGTCGATCACTCGTTCATTCAATAATCCATACGATTTCTATCGTTTTAGAAGCAAATGGAGTAGTGGGGGTACTCTGCCACCCGTGAAGTGATATAAGGCGGCCGCCTTTGACAGTAGGTCCAGTCATGCCACGAATTTTCACCATTCATGTCTCGATACTCGCGGTATGCACTCTCCGCAAGTAAGAGAGAAGAGGTAATGTAAGCTTATTAATCGATCACTCATTCATTCTATAATCTATACGATTTCTATCGTTTTAGAATCAAATGGTGTGGTGGGGATACTCTGCCACTTGGAGGAGATATAAGGCGGCTGGCATTGACAGTGGAGCCAATCATGCCACGAATTTCCACCATTCACGTATGAATCCTCGCGGTACGCACGCTCCGCAAGTAAGAGAGAAGAGTTAATGAAAGCACATTAATCGATCACTTAGTTATTTAGTAATCTATACGATTTCTATCTTTGTAGAATGCAACGGAGTGGTGGGGATATTGTGCCACTTGGGGGAAATATAAACCGGCCGCCTTTGGCAGTGAGTCCAGTCATGCCACGAATTTCCACCATTCAAGTATGAATCCTCGCGGTACGCACGCTCCGCAAGTAAGAGAGAAGAGTTAATGAAAGCACATTAATCGATCACTGATTTATTCAATAATCTATACGATTTCTATCTTTGTAGAATGCAACGGAGTGGTGGGGATACTGTGCCACTTGGGGGAAATATAAGGCGGCCGCCTTTGGCAGTAGGTCCAGTCATGCCACGAATTTCCACCAATCAAATCTCAATCCTTGCAGCACGCACGCTCCGCAAGTAGGAGGGAAGAGTTAATGTAAGCACATTAGTCGATCACTCGTTCATTCAATAATCTATACGATTTCTATCGTTTTAGAATGAAACGGGGTGGTGGGGATATCTGCCACTCGTGAGCAGATATAAGGCGCCCGCCTTTGACAGTCGGTCCAGTCATGCCACGAATTTCTAACATTCAGATCGCAATACTCTCGGTACGC
>NC_057694.1:2350870-2352180 GCF_014466175.1 Vespula pensylvanica
TTTCTACGTAAAGAAATTTTTCTGCTATCTAAAGTAAAGATGAAAGAAATGTAAAGAATAGTAATGAAAGGAAATAATGCGATAAACGGATGATGTATTATTGCAGTTTATTTGATTATTTATTTAATTAAGGAAAAAATAGAACATGCATAGACGCAGTGTCGTTATTTTATAGGTATAAATTTGACACGGAGTGTTTTGGAAGAGCGCAATAAAACATCTTCCATTATTTTAACGTTGTCCAGTTCATCCACTGGTTCTAAATTAAAGTTGTATAATATGTGAGCTACCATGAGTTTGAGTTCCAGCATTGCGAATTTTTGACCTACGAAAAGAAAGATAATAGAATCACTTCAATCTAATTTGGATTTCTTCGTGGAATTTTTACCGATGCAGTTTCTTGGTCCTACACTAAACGGGAGATACGAATATGGATTGCGTCCTTTCATATTTTCTGGTAAAAATCTGTCCGGATCGAACACATCGGGATTTGGCCAAAATTCTGGATTTCTGTGTAAGCTGTAAATACTTACGTTACAAGTCGTACCAGCTGGGATTAAATAATTCTCTGAAATTTAATATGATTACTTATTTGATTTTAATAATGAATCGAAAATGTATATGAAATATAAATATATATTACATACTCAGTTGCATATCCTTAGATATATAACGAAGTACAGAATGAACGCTTGGATACAAGCGAAGTGATTCTTTAAGACATCTTTCCAAGTATGAAAATTCTTGAATCACTGAGATCGTCATTTTTAAATCTTTTCGTTCCATAACCGTGCTCACTTCGTTTCTTATATTTTTCTACAAGTTAACATATTATTTATTATTCGTTATAGTTAGAAAACGCGTTCTTCACAATCGATGTTTCATAAATTTTTTTTTTAAATGACAAAATTACCTGAACATCTTTGTGTTTTGCAAAAAGGAGTAAAGCAAAAGACAATGCCATTGCTACAGTATCGTGTCCCTACGGAGATATTCATAATTTATTTTCATTTTTTCTACTTATTTGAGAGGGATTACATTTTCAACCTACCGCAAATATAAAAGTATCGACTTCTTCTTGAATCCCTTCCTCATCGATTTGATTATCATTTAAAGAAGCGGCAATAAGTAAATCTAGCATAGCCAATCTTTTCTTCGATCTCGGATCTATTACGAAAATATTCGATTAACATTTATACCCAGATTATGGTTCATTATTATTAAACTGTTAAATTACTTTGATTATTCTCGTCAACTTTTTCGGAAAAAGTCTGATTCGCATCCATTTCTCCAAAATTTTGTAAATATTT
>NC_057694.1:2352280-2419970 GCF_014466175.1 Vespula pensylvanica
GGAATCTTCCGTATCCGCATATTAGGCAAAGTTTCAGCAAATTTTACAAATATTACAGCATGTTTGTGTTTTTTTTCCCCTCATATTTTGCTGATGCTCTGTATTGCAAGATATACCTATCAGTATCCAACAGTTTAAAAGTCTTTGCATTTGTTTAAAATTTCTTTCCTTCGAATTAGCAAAGATTTTTGAACGTGTTGGATACTTAGTATTAAGTATATTAACACTTCGCACTCTCTTTTGTGATTTGTTTCTTATAAAGAATATATCATTTTTTATACATGTAGATATAGTAAAGTAAAAATAGTAAAAATACAAAGTAAACATGATTCTTTGTTTCTTTGTCCTTCGAAAGGATAAGATCATGAAATGTGTCATAGATTTTGTAGTTTTTTTCGATACTTTTTAATTTTTTAAAGGCGAAGTGTTAATAATAGGTTCATCGATTAGATTAGATATTTGCTTGGGAATTCGAGTAAATGTGTCTGTGTAAATGCGTACGATTAATGGATTCTTCCGATCCATTGATCGTCCACAGACTAGGATAGTTCATAAAATGTATAATAAGCTTTTATTTTTAATTTTTTTTTCTTTGCAGTTCTTGTTAGGGAATGCCCTATAGCAATTGTTAAGGCACGAAGCAAAGAAGAGGCTATATGCCGAAGAGGCCCCCACAATATTGTGGCTCAAGAGGGCAACTATCGACGACGAATCATTTTTTCAGAGGATCATAATATATTCCTCTGATAATGGCTCGTGGTCTTATCATATTTTTCTATTTTTTTACCACGTTGTCATTTTGCTCGTCAGTAATAATTGTTATAACTGAAGATATTCCATCTCTTTGGTAAAGTTCATGCCTGAATCGTTCAATAGATGCACAAGTTTTATAGTTAGTTAGAGTCCAAAATATTTAGATTCGCGTATTATTAGATTTTGTAAATTAACTAACTATCGTTGACATTACGGTAATTATTCTTATACAATATTTCATTCTGATAGAATATTATTTGTAATTTTTGTATATAGAACGCGATAAAGAAGTAATTGATAATATAATTCACATACATTTTTTTTTATTCTTAATAATAATATTTGAAATCTTTGTCAATTGTTTAATCATTGTAAATTGTAATGTAGAGTCACGCGTTTAGATTTTAACTTATTGCAACGTGATGTAGGGATTGATAAAAATGGATAGGGAATTAAATTGAAAAGTGCATCTACATATTGGCACGTCGAGTGGACGTGCTATATTTCATGTTTTTATGTATTAATTGTATGATTAATGTATTTTCTTTTTGTTTCAGGTGATCATCGTTGGATTTGTTAACATCAGTCTGTTTCGATAATCGTGTAATAGAATGCTTAATAGTAATAGAATGCTTAAATAATAAAATATTAAATTTAATTATTTTCAAATTTTTTTTTGTAAATATAATTTCAATATAGCAAATATAATTTCAAATATTTGGAAATGGACCAAAGATTTGAAAGATATTCATTAATAAAATGTTTAACTAATGAGAAAAGATGTGTTTCAGGTCTACAATTTCAATTGGATCATATGTCTGGTTTGTTTTTTTTATATTTATACTATCGATAAGTACACAGAATGAAATTGCATACTTTTGCAGTTTTATTATGACAGTTTTTATGATTTGTTTTATATACACTATGTTTAATTTTTCAGGTAATGACGAAATTGATATTATACAAAGTAATATAGAATTAGAATAAAACTATATTAAAACTATACTAATAAGATTATATATAACTAATTCTGAATAATTTCATATTACATTATCTTACAAATTGGTAAAGTATGTTAGTAAGTTTTTTAAAATATCATAATTTTATTGCATGTTTATTCATAAGATGTAATTACGATGCATGATGCATGCTGGGGTTCTAATGCTTCATTTTTTACGCTTTAGCACATTTATATTAAGAGTATTATTGAGGATTTAGTTCTAAGGTTAAATTATCTTTAAGACTAATTTAAGACGAAAATGGCAGATCGGTTAACTATCTGCCACTTAGTAATTAAGATACTTCAAAAAGTCTGGATATATTGGATTGATACATGAATGAGTGTCATTGATCGTAAAATGGCATTTATGTATGAATTAATTCTTTCTTAACTTTTAAATCTCCAATTTTAGATTTATTAATAATATAATATATTAATTATAAGTGTAATATAGTAGTAATTATAAAATACATGTACTTTGTATATTTCTGGGATGTACAAATTGCATGTAAAAATTATGTCAAACAATTATGTCACGTTATCTCTGTAGAACTTTACAGATATTTTTAAAATAATTAGTAAAGCATCCAAGCTTTTTCTCACGGGTAGGTTAGAGCAAAATCGCGGTTGATGAACCCTCGATCGACTACGATCGGATCGATAGAAGATTTATTAAACGCGATTGATTAGTATGTTATTTTAGCTCGTGGATCTCCATATGCAACAACCTCCATGTGATGAGATCTGGATCGGTATTACTTGCGATCTATCCGATTATGAAAATATTATCGTGAATTATCTAATTACTATTATTCCGATAGTACTACTTTTGATAATACTATCCAAGTAATACCGGGCGAATGGCTGCATATTTCAGTAGTGCGTTTCCAAAATATTTTCTATTTAATTCTTACTGGATATTAAATTTTACAGAAATATTAAAATTAATTTTACAAAGAATCTGAAATTTTACATTGTTAATCTTATTTTCGTAAATAAATAAATAAGATATAGTAGAATTCTAAAATAATTTTTTAGAGAAACGCACTGATAAATCCTAATTTCTTCATTTAATTATCCTTTACAGGTTAATCATTACTAAATTTTCTACGATTCTACTTACTTTCGCCAATATATTCACATGATTCTTATTTATTCTCATTTATTCTTATTTATTCTTATTTATCGAAGCACGTAACAATATCATAATTGATTCTTACATAACTTTTAACTAATAAATGTGTAGGAGATAAAATCAAAATGCTTTATTTATACTTATTAATTTTTATTTATTCTTATTTATATATATATTCATTCTTATTAATAAGTATTTATTCTTATTTATTGATATTTATTATGTTCTGTTCTCGGATGAGACTCTTGGGTATAGCTCTCAACTAGATTTTTTTCTTTCAATAAAGAAAATTGAGCTTATGACATTGATTTATGTATTTTGATTTTTGTTAAATAGTACGATCATCAAAGTACCTATTCCTCGTTATCAGTTTCTTCATTTTTTTCATTTCGTTTTTCTTCTTCTCTAGATTCTTGATATAGATTCTTATACGAGAGTTTGTGGAATCTTTCTGCATTAAAAGAAATAAGAAAATGTCCTTTTCTCTCGTATTGGTAAAACACGAATTACGAAAGTACAACTTTGTCGATATCTGTTACTGAGGTCGCACAGCGAAGAATGAATGAATAGACTTAAATATAGTTTATATAGATATTTTAGATGACCTGTATCTTCCTAATTAGATATTTTTTGGTTACATTGTTATACTATAAAAATTAGCAAACTGATATCGATCAAAGATGGACTATCACAGTTAGCATTTAAAATTAATTTATTAGACGTTGTCCGTATCTTTGAGTTCCTCTTTTAGTGTAACATTAATGAGACCTTGATATTTTACAGGATAAGCTAATAAATTTCCTTTGTTCCATGTATATAATTCCTGTAAACAATTTTGTTATCTTCCTAGACACACAGTTATAACACCAAAATAGAAAATATATCGCATCGTTCGTCTATTGAAGCATTACAAACCTTCGTTTTGTGATTATAGCTGACAGCTGTAGTTTTATGATATGGATTGGAGAAGGACAAATGTACATCCACTGTTGAATTTTTGTATAAATCTAAAGCTAATCTGAAAAAAAAAAAAAAAACTATTTATTCAGTAGACCATAGAAAATATCTGCATTATTTTTCTGTGAACACACACACATACACACACACAGAAATGTATTTTTTTATGCCTACCGAATTTTCATGGTTTCATCCGTTACGCTGTGAACAGCATATAAAACTCCTCCGGCAATAAACATTTCTCCAAATTTATGGTGATCGATACTGATGTTCCATGCATATTGAAGACTGAGATCAGTAGCACCCACTTTCATCACGACCGTATTATTGGATGGTAATCCATAAATTACCCATAAACCTATAAAATTATCTATATGTATTTTCCATAATATAAATACTACATATTAATTACTAGTATATTATATTAAAATAATATAGTTTATTATAATATTAAAATACTATAGTTTAATATTATACTATATATACTATATTCTAAAAAATATTATAGTTTAATCATTATAGTGACATACATAGTAATAAGTATATTTTTTGATATTATATTTTAACTTTCTATTCATCTAAGTTAAAAATTGTATAAGATATTTGAAACATTGTAATCGTATATCGCATGTAAAGTGAAGGATGAATGAATTTTTAAAAATGTGCGTGGTACATTATTAAATGCCGGTAGACATGGGTAGAACGTATAATGGAAGACTCGTAGATATTTATGACGCACGCATATTACTGCTTTCATACACGTGTTTCATAACACGTTATTAGCTGATCTCTATCGGCTTTAGAGTATGTACCATCGACCACAGTCCCGTCCTTTATGTACGCGTGGACCGCAAGCGCATGCAATGCATACTACCTTCGAGCCAAAGCGGCCCGCGGGCTACCAGACAGACATACGGCTTTTATCAAGTACACATGTTCATCTTTGAAAAGCCATAAGAATCCTTAAGAAAACCCACAGACACACATTTAACGAGTTCCCAACCATTTAAATCGTCATACCATTTTCGTCAACGTTGAAGTCCACGTAATTAAAATTATGATTAGGAGTGTAAAGATAGTTGTTAGTGTTAACATATAAACCAGGTAGTTGCAATTCGCACGCCGAAAAAAATATATCACATCCTTGACCATGGTAAAGATCGAATCGAAATATTGACGATCGATTTTTAGGATTGTAGAAAAATGATCCATTGTATATTATATGTCCGTTTCCCTATAACACGCGTATGTACGGTATCACAAATTTATATCAAAACGATTTATTATATCGATTACCAACCTGAAATGGATATGGTAATTCAATTTTTTGTGGTGTCTTATTTTTAAAATGTTCTTTGGATTTATATTCCAATATATAAGATGTTTCATTCTTTCGTGTAATCCAATGCTTATCCGAAATTCCATCGAACCTTGGAGACGGATCGTGCATCCAACTGCCATAATGATCGTCCATAGTTCCCTTCAACACTGGCTTACCCACTGCTTCTATTACACCATCTATTTCCATACGATTTATAAGTAATATATTGGATTAGATATTCGCACAACGAAAAATACTTACCTACTAATCTTGACGGCAATCCGGTAAAATTAACGTTCCGTAAAGGCTGAACATTTACGTAGCCGTCTATGTCGGTATATAGACATTTCATGGTAGGACATGTAGGGCAAGTTTCTTGGGGTGGACATAGTTCTTCCAAATCGATATTCTGTGGCATGGGTTCTCCATAAACCACATGTTGTTGCTTATTAGATTTATATCTATCCATGTTTTTGATATCGTCTAACGATGAAGAATAAAAACGTACATTTCTTTATAAATAATTAAATAAATAAATAAATAAATAAATAAATACTGATATATTGAACCGACCATCGATTATGAGAGAACCTTTCGTAACATCGATATCATTTTTCACAACGCAGTGATAGGTACCGTGATCGTTCGATAAAACTCGAAGGATCTTCAAACGCATTTTAAACTGAAATAAAAATCCATCCCTTTTAGATTCACGTTTATAAATGATGATCATCTTTATCAGGACTACCTTGTAATCTCTTCTCTCATAAATTTCCATACGATATTTGTCGGACATTTTCAAACGTCGACCATCGACACGTTCCCAATGAACTGTTGGCTCCGGAAATGCCTCGACTTCACATTCTAAGATAGCTGTACTCTGACTTCGCACGAGGACCAATTGATTACGTATGCGGATAAAGGGTGGAACTATAAATAAAGTGAATAAAGTGAATTTTTGACGAAATAAGATAAAAAATAATTAATCAATAATTTTCTAAAGATTTCAATTTGTAAATTTCTATATATCTATCTCTTGTTGACTTTAGTTCCTCGTCAGACCCTATAAAGTTTTTGCTACTTCAGAATATTGACTGTAGCTTCTTAATAATCCATTTTATCGATATTAATTGATAAAAAAGGATTATTGTGTGACAAATCAGTTGGTCAATCTTATTACATATTCTGAGATGACACTAAAGACAAATTGAATCGATAGGGTGTTGTATACAGATTACTATTACATATTTATATTCAGAACACGTGCACGTTTATAGGAAGTGTGTTCACTATGCAGGATATATAAGCAGGTGTATACATATGCATGAAATCGATAATATATATATATATAATTTAACTCCGAAGAGAATAATTATTTGTATATATACTGTTTTACATGAATTTTGCAAATGTCAGTAATTCCGTTAATAATATCGCAACTTTTTATCTATTTAATGGTTCAAAATTCAAACAAAACTTTATGAGATTTTAGCAAATAAATTATTTGGTTTATTAATATATGATTGTTAAAACTTTATGAATATACTTACATCTAACTTGAAGTTTAAACTTTTTAGATGCTCGAGGCGGTATTCCATTGTCTGCAACGCACGTATATTCACCCATGTGTTCTCTATTCACTACGCTTATATTAAACGTGGTGCCTATTACGGAAGTCACTGTGTAAAGTAAGACACGCTATTATTTCATTACTACAAATAACTTATTTTGTTTATATTAAGAAATATATATACTATTACTCGATGCTCTTACCATGCCAAGATCCTAAAGGTATAACAGTACCATCTGTCTTAGACCATTGAACAACAGGTGGTGGTCTTCCACTCGTTGCACATCTCAATCTTACATTACTACCTTCTCTCAAGGTAATCAATTCAGTTCCATTCCGTGATACCATATTATCTTCTTATAAAGTTATATGTACATATGAAAGAGAGAGAAAGAAAGAGATAAAATTTATAATTCGAAATCTCTTCATTAGAAGTGAAGACGAAGAAGCTACCTAAAATAGACGGTGGTATTAACAAATCATTAACATTGTAATCATTCATATGAACTTTCCAAGCAGATATTCCAGGTTTTCCATCTTGTCCAGACATTCCTGGTCGTCCTGGTGGACCAATATCTCCTAAAACGTGTTAAAGACACGTCACTTTTTTTTTCAATTTAGTACACGTTTAACTAAATCTTTTCAAATTATTTGAGTATCCTTCAACAGAATAGAAGACTAACGAGATTAAATAAGCCCTTTTTTTACACACATTCATCAAGAGTAGATACTTCAAAGAATTAATAGTAATACTAAAGAGACGATAACTGTGCTTCTCTTAAACGAATTTTTAAGATACTCTCGTAAGTACAAAGACCTTTTCAACGCGTAACTTACCGCGCGGTCCCGGTGGCCCTTGAGGACCTGGTTGACCTGGTCTCCCTAAAAAGGTTCAGAAAATTAAACGAAATGGTAGTAATAATAGGGAAGAATATTTTTCAAGTAGAGAGATCTTCGAATCTAAGAATAAAAAAAAACCATAAAGATCGTACCATCCGTTCCATTTCTACCAGGAAATCCTGGTATACCATCTTCTCCTGATTTACCATTTAATCCGGGAAGTCCATCGAGACCACTACGTCCAGGTATACCATCCAGGCCTGGTTCACCTGGAATACCATCTCTTCCATCTATACCAGGTGGTCCTATTTCACCTTTTGGTCCTCTGATTCCAGGAAGTCCTGCTAATCCTGGAGGTCCTTCTGGTCCTGGTGTACCTGGTACACCAGGCAGACCAGGCAAACCAGGTGGGCCAGGATTTCCAGGTGAGCCAGGAAGACCAGGTGGACAATACTTTGTCGAGGAACGACAAAAGTTTTCTATCGCATCGAACTGAAACATATTTTACAAAAGATCTTTTATACGATCCGATCAATTTCAAAAGAGAAAGAAGAGAATGGAAGATACGAATGATTTAGGTAATACGTTGAAAACAAAGCATTTTGTTTGCCGATACATGCCGCTGTTGCAAGCTAACTGACCTGTATACGAGTATCGGCATTTAACCAAACCCAATCTTGGCCGCCAGGAGCAGTCGGGGAAGATGAAGAGCCTGATAATGCAATCGGTGGCGCGGTTACCTTTTTCGATTCCTTCGCGAGCTCTTTATCCTCTCGAATCTGATACAAGGAGCAGAATTGCGATTACACCGCTAGTTTTAATCAGATTAAATCCTTCGTCGAACGAGCCGTCACGGACGAAAGTTGCTTCTTGAACAACGGCTAAAATAATGTATGTATGTATGTATATATATGTGCATATATATATATATATATATATATATATATATAACATAAAAAGGACGTGTATATGCGTCTATCTATATATGTAGCTTGGCTTCGATAGAAAATCTTTAAATGAATGTCACTGTATTGGAAAACCTAGTTTGCAGTAAATAAGCATTCGTCTTTTGTGATACGAAAAAAAGGAGAGAACAAAAACAGAATTTTTCCAAAAGAATACGAAAATACAGCTTTTAACACTTGCTCGACAATAGTCGTTATATTTCCATTTGAGTTAACAATAGAAATGAACAGTTGATATGTACGCTTATATTCGGTACGTAAGCCGTCGATTTAAATGAAAATTTGAAATCATATTACGGCAAGTAAATATTAATTTGCTGTTACTAAATTCTCCAATAGAGTTTTGTATGTATAGAAATAATGAATGCCGAATGTGTCGGTGACAGCTTGCCTCGAATCGAAGCTCGAACGTCTACATGATTTCAATTCGTGCCTCGTGCAAAAGCAAAGCCTTTTATGATATTTTCTAAAACTTTCAATATCGTTCGGGCATGAAGAGAAGCGATGCTTTTATTCGTTCGTATGTTTTAATTATTTATCGCAAAGCTGCTGAGAAAGATTCATTTCGATATTCCAATCTTTTTCCTATATAATTTATTTTTTATTTCTTTTCTTTTCTTTTCTTTTCTTTTTGCAGACAACCGGAATCAGATTTATTTCACGAGCATAACGATTGAACGTTTTCAACGTAGTACTCGAGAGAATGTTCAATTCCATCCAAAATCACGTTCTGAGAATTCCATTAATTCGCTACTTTGCGATGGCTAGTTTAATTAGGATTATCGACGTTCTGTTTGTACATTATCAGACGTAGACTCACGTACCCTGGATATGTCAGAAACCGCATTGTCTCCCGTTGTTGGTAATGCGCTGCTTCGCCTTCGTCGAATAAACTTTTCATTTTCCTGAGATCTCTCACACTCTCCACTTCTTATTATTCGAAGCTCACTTTCTACACTTACTACGTACGTATAGAGGTATACCGAGGTAAAGAATTGCAAGAAAAATTGTGCGAGAATGAGATAAAGTAAAATACGAGGCTGTAACATCCCGTTATCTAACTTTACCGTATTTTTCCCATTCATGATTAATCTTACTTCTTTTATTCCTACGAAAAATGGCATCATTGTTTTTAGATTAATGTATTGTCTAGTTTTATTTTATTAGAAGGTAAAAAACGGAAACGTTAAATGAATCTTACTTCTTAATAGTGATCTTTCTTCTTTCTTATTTTTCTTTCTTTCTTTCTTTCTTTCTCTTATATTTTTCCGTCAGTTCTTCTTTTTTTTTTCTTTTTTCTTTTTTTTTCTTTCTAATTCTTTTTTGAATTCTTCTGATCGCGTAAAAACGTATTTAAGTAAAATGGAATTTCGCTTATCCATGATTCAATTAACTACTTTCTTTTTTATTTTTCTCTTTCTCTCTCCCTCTCCCTACCTCCCTCACCCTCTCTATCCCTCTCTCTTTCTCTCGCATAGTAAGCTTCCATTATCTAAACTTTCCCGACTGTTACTAGGCTTCGTTATGAAAATATTAAGTTCTTCCAAGAGGTTCTTTCGCTATAACGCAAGATCGATAAGTCACGGACAAGTTTCGATATCTCCATCCTACACCCTCCCCCCCGACTTCACTCAATATTTATTTTTAATGAGCTACCGTTGCCACCGCCGTCGCCGATGTCGCTCGTGAAACAAAAAATTTCGAAGGAGTTTATCTTTCGTTCGGTAAGTGAAAACTTTCTCGACCCACGCCAGAGAAGTTTCGATCTAAACGCAAGTGTTATAAGAGAAAGACCGAGAGATAGAAAAAGACAGAGTACTCTCAACTTATATCATCTCACTAGATCATTATCGTCTTTTTTACTACTTCATCTTACAATTTTTAACTTTTATTACTTATATATATATATATATATATATATATATGCATATATGCATATCGTTAATAAAATGAAATAACGAATATTTCTTTTAATTAATTTTATAAATTCATTATTAATAAAATGATATTATAAAAGTGCAACTAATCAAATATTCTTTTTCGTTTTTAAATTTTATTTTCTTTTAATCTCAAATTACCATAGATAAAATTACAAATTTAAGCGTATTATTAATATATACATATAAAGACAAAAGAATTTATCAGAATAAAGTAATATCAGTCGACGTTACCCGTATAGTTTTTTGGTTGGACGAATTCGAATTAATTCCGGCTGGCCGATTTCCAACAATAAAGCAAATCCGAGTGCAAAGGGTCAGAAAAAGGAGGGACACGTTTAACGCGTGGATAATCCTATGAATATTTCCCGCGGTTGATTTTTCACCGTGCCAAGGATCAAAGGCTTAACGAGTCCCATTCTCCGGAATCTATTCTCTACGAAAGAAGAGAGAGAGGGAAAGAGAGAAAGAACATAGATGAAGGAGACAAAAAAAAATAAAGAAATATTTCTTCGATCTAAAAGTTTAGGTGTTTTTCTCCGAATTTTCTAGAATAAATACGCAAAGTATTTCTAAAGATTTATGAGGAAAAGAGAGACATCTCTTCCATTAAAAAAATCTAGATGTTCTTCTTCTTCGAATTTTCTAAAAAAAAACACTTGAAATATTTTTAATGATTTATGAAAAAGAGAGATATAGATAAATAGATAAGATAAATAAATAAAGAGACATTCCTACGATCTAAAAGTCTAAATGTTCTCTATTAAATACACAAAAAAAAAAGAAAGAAAAACACGAAGTGCTAATGATTTATTGAGAAAGAAAGAAGGATTTCTTGGATCTAAAAATCTAAATATTCCTCTTTGAATCTTCAAAGAATATTTCTCGCGAAATATTTTTAATAATTTATGAAAAATAGATAGATAGATAAACAACGGAAAGAGAGAAAAAAAGAGAAAAGAAAAATAAAGAAACATGTCTTAATTATCTAAAAATCTTGATGTTTTTCGAATTTTCAAAAAGTATCACGCAAACTTTTCTAATGATTTACGTTTTTAATTCACACAATGATTTCATCTTTCTCTTTCTTTCTCTCTCTTCCTCTCTCTCTTCTTTCAGAAGGATTACTAGGAACCCCTTGGTATGATTTTTATAACGCGATAAATCTCATGGTATAATCGCGAATATGTAAATTAGCAGTGGCTACGAATTTGCATAGGGATCTTGGTGCTTATACTTGACTCTCTCTTTCTCTCTCTCTCTCTCTCTCTCTCTCTCTCTCTCTCTCTCGACGCGATCGCGTTAAAGATATTCGTACGATTCGATCGAAGTCGGTAGTTTATTGCAGCTGAGAAGACTCGCGGTTCTCCGCGACTTATATATATGTGTGTGTATGTATGTGTTGTATGTATACACACACGTACACACACACACACGCACACGCACAATAGGGGGAGTAAACTTCGTAGATCTGGGTCGATTGATTGATCGTCACGACGACGGAATTGAATTCTCGACTGTCGTTTATACTCTTCCGTCGACTCTCGTCGTTACTTCTCGTCAACATGAATGACAAAAAAGAAGAACTTGAACGGAGAAATTAGAAAAACAAAGAACCCATCTAAGGAATCGTTTATCGCGTTTAATCGTTTCCGTTTCTTCGCCATAACTTTGTATTTAAACGTTACCTTCGCGTAAAGCTCGCGCGGGAAAAAAGAAAAATTTCAAAAGATTCCTCGAAAAGCAACTTTCATTCAAGATTTTTGTCGATCGTCGATCGTTTAGTTTGGTTTCATATAAATAAATGATCTATTATATTCGATCACTATGATTTACTTGATCGTTTCACTTCACTATCTTTTTACACATACACACACACATACACAGAGACACAGGCACACGTACACATGTAAAAAGTAATGTAAAAATACCAAATTTATGAATTTGTGAATGAACCAAAAACGAAATGAAAATAATCGTTTTTTTATTTTCTCTCTTTTCTTATACGACGATAGAAAAATACTGAGAGAGAAATAGAGAAAAAGAGAAAGAGAGAAAGAGAAAGAGATCAAGATTTATCCGTAACGGAGCACGCACGAGCAACGCGACTGTCCAAGATAATCGTTCTAACGTAAACTGACGTCCAGCGGTGGCTTCATTGACGACGGCGCAGGCGCGTCGCTATTCTTGCATTGTATACATCCGTTTACACGGACGTGCATGCATGGGTTTGGAATATACGAGAGAGTGGGTAACTTTCTTTCCTCGTGTGTGGGTGCTTGCAAGCCTTGTTCCGTAGGAGCTTTAAAGTGCACTTCGAGGGGAGGGTTTTATGACAGTGGCGGGAGTACAGCGCGCGTTAAGTGCGTATTTCTATCGTGAAGATAAACCATTCCTTTAAATCGCTTCTATGTACTTCGAGGATGCAACCATTTCCTATATAGTTAGATGTACAACCCTGTTATTCATCTTTTTTCTCTTTATGCCTCTCCCTCTTTTTGTTATCTTTACATCTTGTACTTTTTTTATGTAACAAATCAGATTGGATCCTTCGACCGGTCGTCTCGTTGTTTTCCTACCATACAGAAGTTTGTCATAAAACTCTGTGACATACTTCTCAGACTTGTGTGTGTGTGTGTGTGTGTGTTCATTGTACATAAAGTACAGCATGTAATAATTCTTTCACGTTCCGTATACGATCTAACCAAGATTGTAAACTCCTTTTTCCTTTTTTTTCCTTAGGTTCGTCTTTACGATACCCGTGAAGTTGTTAGAAAAATTTGATAGGTCTGATTCGTTATTTTTCCCGTAAAGGAAAAGAAACAGAAAAAAAGGACGTCAAAAATGTAGATTAAAAAAGACGATTAATCGTATTCCTTTGCTTCGTGATTGGAACGAGAACGATTTTAATATCGCAAATGTCGAAAGCAAATTCCAAGCTGTGGAAGAGGTACGTTTTCGTCACGGATGGTAATCCTTTTAAAGGATCCTTTGAGCCTTATCGAATATTTCTCTAAACTTTTTTTTACAAGAGACGTGACGATAAAGTTACCATGTCGATATCCATCGGTTTTCTATAGTTTCACATTCCTTTTCTTCTTTTCTTCTTTTTATTCTCATTCCTCTTCTCACTTCTTAGAAGAAACAATCGCTCGAAAAGGAATTCTTCGCAGGGTCGAAGTAACTTTGAGATGAATGGGATCTCGATGGGAGGTCGTTAATTTTCGATGAATAAATCCGTTCTATAAGGATGAGTCTTTGAAAGACGCGCAAGCAACTTCTTGGATCGAGGAAGTTTAGAAGGAAGGAAGGAAGGAGAATTTATATTTTACCTTTGAAAAATCTGAAAGAAAAAGTTTATTTGTATCAACGGCGATCTTTAAAGATAAAAGATAAATCACAACGAATGTAATCTATCTTTCTTTCCTTCTTTCTTTCTTTCTTTCTTTCTTTCCTTCTTTCTTTCTTCCTTTCTTTCTTTCTTTCTTTCTTTCCTTATTTTATCTCTTTCCTTTTCTTCCTTATTCTAAGCTTCGTTCGATGAATGGACGTACCAAGAGTATTGTCATCGAGAAACTGCGAACTGTAGAAACGGAGATGAGAATTCAGGCCGTTTGCGGTCTACTAAAGGTTTACAGAAAGCGCTTAGAGACATTAGTGAGATGTATTATACATTATATACATAGGTATATCTTTACCTATCTGTATTGTATACATATTCAGTTATATATATATACACACACACACACACATATATATATATATGAATATGTATATGTCAAAGACCTTGCAAGCTAGCTTTCCTATCTTTCTTCTTTCACTCTGCTACCTTTTTATACATCTATCTGCATATATGTAAGTACATATTAACGTCGATCCATTTTGTTTCTTTTAAACCAGACGCAACTCTACAGAACTGATCTTTTTTTTTCTCAGTTCGACCTAAGCGTCTTGCTTTAATAAAAATTCCAAGGTAAATGGCAGGTAGATCGATAAAACGTCCACCATTCAGCATTTCGCATAGAAGACATTTTTACGTCGGACTATCTTCGTTAACTACATCGTAGGGCTATTTCAACCACTATTCTCTCTC
Source organism: Vespula pensylvanica (assembly GCF_014466175.1). Classification (NCBI taxonomy): domain Eukaryota; kingdom Metazoa; phylum Arthropoda; class Insecta; order Hymenoptera; family Vespidae; genus Vespula; species Vespula pensylvanica. Next base: position 2,366,852 of record NC_057694.1, read on the forward strand.
TCTCTCTCTTTCTCTTTATCTTACTCTCTCACAATTCATAGTTTCCAAAAAAGAAAAAAAAAAAAGCAAAACGAAAGTAACGTTCCGTTCATTCGGTATAAATCGGTAACATTAATGCGTTTGGTTTGTTGCTCTCTGAGCTGTGGTCGAGATAACACGAGCAAACTCGTTTCTACAATGTTAACTCTGCATAGTCCTATCCCAAACCGGACGAATCTGCTTGCTTCTACGTAACAACGCGTTTTAATCAGGATAGTGTGTTTTCCCTAAATTAACCTTAATATGGCGTTTTAATGACATTCCCATTTTGGCGTTGGACGATACATATACTATAGGTGGTGTCTCATTTTAAATGATATGATTAAATATCTCTGATTCTATTGATTTTATAAGCAAATATTTCAAATAAAAGTTCGAATAAAAATTGTGAAGGGGAAATGTAATATTTATTTAAACTATTTCATATGAACAGCTTTGTTGTTAAATGTGTTTGTTGGAAAATCAATATTTTAAATCTAACTAAAATTGTAAAGAATATTAATACAAATTCCACGAGTACCTTTTCAATAATCATCAATATTTCCTGGAATTGTGACGATAATTAAAAAATAAAAATATCGAATACGAATTGAAAAGGAAAGATCCGAAAGGAATAAATAAATAAATAAATATATTATTAATGAATTAATTAATGAAAAAGAATATAAAACGGGTCAACGAATATCCAACGGATACACGTACGCGTTTCATTTAACACGATATATTCAACGTGATGATGAATTATCCTTTATGAATCTATTTTCACGACACAATCGACGCATAGTTTCTGCGATAAACGATATCGAAGTTCGTTATACGCGTTTACTTGAATTGAAAAGGTTGCGATCATTATAGTGAAAAATGCAACATCATTAGAGAAAATATTGTTTGTTCAAAAATGATAAAAATATTATACATCTATTTAAGGAAGATTATATCTTCGTATTTTTTATGTTGATTCAATTAATAATAAGAAATGATTAGTATCAAAAATAAAAGAAAAAAAGGATATATAAGTATACAACTCGATTGTATATACAGGATAGGTCAAATGTTCCTAGTTTTGTATTACTTAGAATTTAAAAATAAGGATTAGTCTAAAAAGTCTCGAAAAAAGGCTAATTGACTTGTAAAATTACTTAGGAACTTTTGTCCTACCTTGTATAAGTTGAAAACCTATGGAGGAAGGAATGCCGCATTTGAGTTATATTATACAAAAAAGCTGCAGTGATAGAAGAAGTGGTGGGGAATCCAGATGGTCCATAAGAGAGAGAAGCGCAGGCGGCTGGAGTTCATTTTTCTGTCAGACGTCAGAATAAAAATAGATATCTCGTAATTTTTATTTTTTCGTAATTTTCATGTAATTAACGGGATTATGGAATAAGGAAAGGAAAGAGAGAAGAGATAAAAAAGCTATTTCGTTAACTATATCGTAGAAATTAACTTCTTAATTATACACATCAAATCTTAACAACGAATAAATTCATAAAATGTTCTCCAAATCGGAAAAATGGAATAACTTTAAAATCGAAACATTTTATATCGACGATCGGACATGAAAATATCATGCGTCAATCATAGATAAAAATCGAAATATCGAATATTATCGTTTATTTTTCGAAACATAAATTCAATAATTAATTTGCAATGAGTTTAAATCGTCAACGTTCAATGAATCACGTTTCAGGATTCGTACTTATCGTATTCGATCTTTCTTCAATAACTTTGATCTATGTGATCGAGTTATTAAAGTATTGTATTATAAATTTTAAGTTTAAAGAAGAAGCAGGATGATAACGTGGAAGTATCGAGGAAATATCGCTTTCGTAAAAAGTTTCGGTAGATAGTGTAATCCGAGAAGCGATCTAAAGTAATCGATAGTGCGATAAAAAGGTAGGGTTCAAATTTTTATCGAGATAAAGAAAGAGTAAGCGAGAAGGAGAGAGAGAGAGAGAGAGAGAGAGAGAGAGAGAGAGAGAGAGAGAGAGAGATTGAGAGGAACATCTTTTAATGGTAAAATAAATAGATCCTCTTACATGGTATCGACAACAATAACGAGAGCTAAATTACGAAGAGATGGAAGAAGATATCGAGAAAGCAAAATTGATGAAAGTTCGTGCATATAGACGAATATGAAGAGCATAAGAATGATAGAGAGAGAGAGAGAGAGAGAGAGAGAGAGAGAGAGAGAGAGAGAGAGAATAGCAAGAATGTATAACACACATAGCATCATCCATAAAACTACGGAACGCGGACGCTTTGAGTCCAGCGGCCCTTCATGAATCGTGCTCGAGGTGACAGAGCCCTTCCCGTTGTCAAACCCGCATGGGATGAGATGAGGATTATGCTCGCACTCGACTCAGGGTGTACACGATTACCTTTGAGTGCCTGCACCGTAGTTTCGTCGCATGGCAACGCGTATTCGACCGCGGTTAAGACCTAGATTTTAACACGCAGTCGTTGTAATCCAAAATTACACGCTTAACTTCGGTAAACTTTGCGCCCTTCGTTTTACACTCATTAGTCTTAGATATGACTTTCATTAAAGATATATATATATATATACACTGTCGGTCCAATTTATTTATTTATTTTTTATTTCAAACATGGACTCTCTCTCTCTCTCTCTCTCTCTCTCTCTCTCTCTCTCTCTAGTATAGTTTTCTTTTTTCTTTTTGCAAAATCAAATTCTTCAAACTTGTTAATACTCATATTGATAATATTTACTCGCACGTCGTCGTATTAAATTTTAATTTGTAAATCTGTCAAAATTCGAAGATTATTTTAGAATAAGAAAAGACAAATATTTGAGAAAACTTATTGCAAAGACGTATCATACGAAAAGTTGCGATTAAATGTAAAATGCATATTTCACATTCGCATATAGTAACTAAAATGAAAACGCGGTAGTCATTAAATGTAGCAGTCGCAGTCTAGTTATTAATATGAAGACAATGGGAAAAGACGATAAATGAAAAGCCGTGTAAGAGCTTTCCTAAGCTGTTTCAGCGTTCATTGTCAATCTCGTATCTCGACGTTAAGCAGTTCCTTTATGGGAGCGTGTATATACGTATATCTCTTTACAAAAGCTCGCGGAGTTATGCTCTCATGAAAAGATTCTTTTGCGGTAATTAATAAGTTTCTATGGCAAGAGTGATTTTCTTTTTCAACTGAGCTATAGAATTTTGCTTTAGAAATTTACTTGGAAGTTTACCAATTCGCTGAATGACGAAGCGTTCGTTTTATGGTTTCAACCTGAACGAGAACTCTGGCAGTGACATATTCGTTATTAATTTCGTCATTTCTCTTTTGGAAAAGTATTCTCTTCATCCCCCACAGGACATTGTCTATTTCGATCGATTTAAACGTAAAGAACATATTGTTGGTTACGTTAGCGACAAAAAGTGATTTATTTTTTGACGATGAAACTATATTGGATTTTTTATTCGATAGGATATGACGGTTATCCGGATATTCCATCAACTTGTTATATCTTGCTTCGGTCAGTCCGATTTGATGAATGCGAAAAATCAACATTTGATATATATATATATATGTATATTTGAACGATGCTGTTACAAATATTAAATTCGATATCGACTTTTCGTATTTTATGAACGTAGCAAGCCATGAAATACTATTTCTCATGGATTTATTAACATATAACCTCTTGTAAATAGACAAACATTATCAAGTTACACGTTTTATACAAGCAATATAAACTAACATGAGTTCGTCAGAGGTTTAAGATAGCCACAGTTCCTAGTTAATTATGATAACGGAGCAGGTACGATGCCGTCCCTTGTTCGTCAAGTCTCATGTCAGATCTGATCCAAACAGCGTCCGAGGAAGCCGTTTTATTAGAACGTGGCTATAAATTATTGAAAAAGATCGGCGAAGGTTCTTATGCTAAGGTCATATTAAAAATCGTATCCGCAAGTTGTTGTTGTCGTTATCGTTTTTTAAAGGGAGAAAAGCAAAATCATCAAAAATCCTTTCTTTTACGAATAAGTGAAAAAAACGTTAACGAGGGATCAACAATAATATAAAATTATATTTAGATATAATTAAAAAATAAATAAAAATAAAAAAATAAAATGAAAGGTTGGATACAGGTTTGTTTTTCTCACGAGAGAGAGAACACCGTGTAATCTTGATGTAAATTAACTTTGCAATGAAAAAGGTTCATCGAACACAATTGTCGATTTTTCACCGTGAAAATCGATGAAGTTGGTTCGCTGCATATGACGTCGAAGAACAATCACGCGAACGCGATGATTAAACGTTTCGGTAAACGAATTTATTGCGATCGTATGATGGAATAGAGTTTATTTTGAGAAAAACATGAAAGCTCGTTTGTCGCAACGCGAGTGAACTTTTAAATTTATTCTGGTTACTCGTTATTTTCTCTTTTTTCTCTTTTCTTTTTAATGGGCTAGAATTTCTTTTTATTTTATTCTATTTTATTCTGTTTTGTTTTACTCTTATTACGTAAATAAAAAACGAACAATTTATCATATATTTGACGTTCTTCACAAATCTTATTTAGGTTTACCAAGCTGAATACAAATCGCAGTATCGTACGATAAAGGATTGCATGTTGGCCTGCAAGATCATAGACACAGCAAAGGCACCGAAGGATTTTGTTCGTAAATTTTTACCACGAGAGCTTGACATTTTAGTTAAACTCAACCATCCACACGTGGTACACATACACAGCATCTTTCAAAGACGTATGAAATATTTCATATTCATGCGTTACGCCGAGAACGGTGACCTTCTCGACTTTATCCTGAAGAACGGAGCAGTGTCAGAGAACCAAGCTCGCATATGGTTTCGACAACTGGCTCTTGGTACACATACATCACCGTACATACACACATAGAGATGAACGCATACAGATAGTATCCTACAACTTTTTAATCTAGCGATAGCCCACAAATTCTCCGAGAATTCTCTTTGAAATCACTCTTGATCCTTCAAAAAGATTATATCCGTCTGTAAATATATAAAATATAAAAAATATATAAAAAAGATAGGAATTTTCAAAGAAGAATTTTTGAACAAATAAAAACTATAGATAAACGTTTATAATCAATATCCACTGAGAGTACCAAACAGAACGCGCAAATAACGACGTACTCGACAATTCAATTATTGAGAAACACTAACGAGCGATTACGTCCTGTTCTATATAATTTTTATCAATCGATATTCTCTTCCTCTTCCTCTCTCTCTCTCTCTCTCTCTCTCTCTCTCTCTCTCTCTCTCTCTCTCTCTATCCATCCATCTATCTATCTATCTATCTCTTTTTTGCCCTTCAGAAATCCTTCATATAAAGCTAAACGATGTATCTATCGTACATGTATCTAAACGTTGAAATAATATTCGTGAACTCCATTTCATTGTTCTCTTTTTTCTAGGTATTCAATATCTTCATGAAATGGAAATTGCACATCGTGATTTAAAATGTGAAAATATTCTTCTAACAATGAATTACAATGTAAAGCTAGCCGATTTTGGATTCTCACGATACATGATTGACAATCGTGGTAAACGTGTACTCAGTGACACATACTGTGGTTCCTTGTCGTATGCTGCACCAGAAGTTCTACGTGGTGCTCCTTATAATCCAAAATATTCTGACATTTGGTCACTCGGTGTGATTCTCTATATCATTTTGAACAAGGCCATGCCTTTCGACGAGACCAATATAAAGATACTCTATGAACAACAGTTATCACGTAAATGGAAATTTCGACGAAAAATCGACGAAACCATCAGCGATAATGCAAAGAAAACTGTAACGAATCTTTTGGAACCGGATGTAAAAAAGCGATGGCAAATTGATCAGATATTATATGGCGAGTGGATAGCAATGGATCCAAGATTATTGGTTCTGACACCGATTGAGCAAAGTGCTCTCAATCATGCGATCGAGGAACGTAAAAAGAACGAAGAGAAATTTTTGAAGAAGGTGAATTCTAGTGAATGAAAGATTTTTTGTATGAAATTCATATTTCTTTATCATTTAGAAATCCTCAAAGATCGAAAAGAAAAGCGAAAAACCGCAGAACGTCAGCGACACTGTCGGAACAGTCACTATTTTGAAGGATGCTACAAAGGTATCAATGTCATTGTTGAGAATGGCACAAAATACGTTTCATAAATATCAGAATTTTTCTCATTTCCTTTCTAGGCTATACCGTCCATTATTTTACCTATCGGTTTTCCTAAACAACTTGAAATGTAATCAAATATTGTGGTATATACGTTGGAACATGGTTTTTGATTACATTATATATATATCCCCGTACTTCCGCATTTCCTACTTTTGTAACACAATGCATTTAAATACAAATAATATGATTTAATTGCAATATCCGATTTATCACGATTTACGGTATAACACAGTTAAAGTATCCGCTTACTCGGAGTAAACTGCCGGAACAACAGAAAACTAAGTATGCAATTAAATTAGAAATACGATCTCGGGGAAATGTGTATTACGTATCCAATGTGGAATTGTTTTGAACAATGAGTTTCTAATAATTGCAAAACGATTAAAGTTAACGTGCAAATGCATCATTGTAAATTTGGACTATCTTTCGAGATTGAAACGATCGATTCGTTACTTCATGCGTTAAGATTTATTCAATTTTTCGTTGGCATGATGCATTTACTTGGAAGAGAAGAATTATGATATATACAGCTAAAGATAACTGACACGATAACTCAATGATTCTATTCCACTTCATAGCTGGTCGAGATCTAGTAAAAGAACATTAACTCAAAGGGAGACGCGTTTACGTTATGTAGAGGTAATTATGGGGCGTGCGCGCTTTCGAGCTGCACATTTTGTTTGAAAGTTCGTTATTTCGTTGCCCGTGAACCTTCTCGTGTAACGAAGTAGTACCTTTTCGTGTAAGGGTAAAAGGTGTTTCCACATAAAGTTGTATCGTAGCGTGCGATGTACACATCACAGTAGAAGACTACTGTAGTAGTAGCGAGTTAACTTGGCATCGCGTAGTCGTCCTCCGTAATGAGAGCCTTCGTAACGTCCTAACGTTATCCGGAAATTAACGTCGCTCGAATCTCAGTCTTGCCAGGAAACGTGGAACACTTTCGACGTTCGAAACACCGAAGATATGAACACTCTTGATGATCTACCTCCCGTAAAAGAAAAGGGGAAAAAAAAAGGAAAAAAAAGAATATATGAAATTAAAACAAGTAATCATAGATATTCGAACGCCAATAAATAACATTTCTTTAAAACGTCAAATAAGTATCACGAATTGATAAAATCGAAAATAAATTGTGATTGTACGTTTATTTTGTTCTAGAAGTCATTATCCACGAGTTGCTGAATAAACCTTAAAAAATTCTTTTGTTTATTATTTCTTGTTTTTCGCATAAGGTACTTTTTTTTCCTCTCTTTTTTCTTTTTTTGAGAATATATCGAAACGTAGAATACGACTTGGAAGCCGTTCAATAAAAGAAGAGAAAGGCTTCATAATCAGAATTCCCAGGAGATGACCGATAACCGTTCGACTTCATCTACGAATAAAGGACAGATTCAACTGAAACGTCAATAAAGCGAAGAAAAATACATTACTCTTCTTCTTTCTTTTTTTCATCTCATTTTTTTCCCATAGATTTTTCTCTCTTTAATTCTAAAGACGACCATATAAAGGAAATTGACGCTCTTTTTTTAATTTATCTATATAAATCTTTTTTATTAATTTCATTTTTTTAATTTTAATATTACGATCGACAGTATCGATCGATAGTACCGTTTATCTTCATCACGTGACGATTTTACACAAATCTTCTCATTGCTGCTTTCCCGCGAAACGATCCATGTAATGAACCATTTATGGCGAAAGAGAAAATTCGTTCTAAACTCTGCACACCGTGAGTAGAAACTTTCTTACTTAAATATATACTTGAGTCGATGGAAACTATGATATGCAAACATTTATCCGAAAATAACTAACTAAAGATTTCGATTTTCGAAATAAAATGAACCATTGGAATAATTTTTATGTACAACGTAGAAACATAAGGTACATTTTCATTTTAAAATCAGTTAGATCAATATTAATCAAAATGTGTATATGTATGTTAAATAGAAATTATTATAAAATCAATAAATCTAAAATGTTTCGCATCAGTTAATAAAATTAAATTTCACTTTAATTTATGTACATATACATAGATTTGACTGTTTGATTTGACTACTTGATTGAGAAAAAAAAGCAGGTTTTTTAAATAATTTAAATTATAAACGAAATCATAAATAAATTCTGACAATGTGGTATGCTAAAATTTATTACGATAATAACATAAATTAGTTAAGCAAAAACTAATAAATGAATTAATATATGTTTATATAAATAGAATTTCTATAATATTTATAGAGTAACGTTCATACATATCACAGATAAATACGTAATATTTTTATTTATTGTTGAAGCAATTTAATTACCTATATATAGAGATTTCATGAAAATAGTAGCATTGTTTTTTATACTTTTTATATAATATTCTTTATCATACGAGAATGTTTCAATTGTTCCTATTAAATCTGTTTTGAATATATGACGTGGACTTCCAAGTTCATTAATATTCCAAACTCCATCTGATCGAAGCATTAATAATTCATTATTTGGTGATGCACTAGTAATAAGTATATTTGAAGGTGGTAAAGTATACTGTTTAATGTTATCCCATGAAACATAATGTAATGCTAACATTTCTAAAGGTAATTGTAAAATAATCCACAATGAATTTCCTACTGATTCTACTGATGCTTGGAGAATATTTGGTACACAAAAAACTGAAAAAAAAATAAAAATAAAGTATTTTGTTGAATCAATTGATGTTTTTTTTTTTTTTGCTGATAGTTGCATAATATCTTCAATAATCACAAACCTTTCTTCTCATAAAATTTAGCTTTATTAATATTCCCAATTGAAACACAATCTGATGTAATGAATACAATAAATGTAACTTCCTCAATCGATAAAATTTGAATTCTTGTATAATTACTTATGTTTGATCCAAGGCTGAAGCCTTGTATTTCAACATCATTACAAAATAGTGATACATTCTTCAATTTGCATTGACAATTAATATTACTTTGTAAGAGATTGTTATTTAAATTGGTTATTATTGCAGTAATATTTTTAGAAGTCTTTAATTTATTTAAATAAAAGGCTCGATCTGTAATAAAAAAAATATATATAAACATATATATGCAATAAATGATTCAAGTTTCATTATATTGAAATTAGAACTTTCTATATATATATATACTAACTATTTAAGGCAGTTCCTGTTGTTTTTATGACGTCTGCAATCTCTGTCAAATTTTTTTCTATTGATTTCATTTTGTTGTATTCTTCATTACAGTTATTTACTTTGATACCATTATAAAGACCATCAATGAAAATATTTCCCAATATTTCTAAATTATCTTTTAAAATAATATCCGTATTCAATGTTTGTACAGGCTTATTTTTCTTCAACAGATTATTAATAAAACTTGTAAAATTAACATCGTTCATTAAACCATCAACTAATAAGCTTGGCATTTTGATATTACCATCGAAAATTTTAAAGCCATTAATAATTTGTGGTTTTGATTTCAAAAATGCATTTTTTATGTTTTTCCCCATTATGGCACCATCCAAACTGTTAACAGTAAATTTTATAAAAGATTAGAAATATATAATTTTTATAAAAAATAATATTAAATAGTTTTAAGTATTTCTGTTCGCAAAAAAAATTCAATTATACCTTAAATTTGAAATATTAATGTCTGTAAAAATCTTTTGGCCTTTCACTATGATTAGATTTTGTTGTTTTAATAATACAGCATTTTTTGACCATTCATTGAAATTTAATCCACGCAAATGTTCAGTAGCTAATCCTAAAATTGTCTTTGTGCCAGTAATAATATTTTGTTTATTACTATATTTGACAACATCAGTTCTTAAATTCATGTTATTAATTTTTCCTTGTAAATTTACATGACCTGAATCAAAAAATAATTATGTTTCTTTTTTACATAACGTTTATAAATCAAATATTTTTTTTCTAAGATTATATCAATAACGAAATTATTATCAAACCTGATAATATTAATTTTTCAAAATGCCATTTGCTCTGAATTACTTGAGACTCATTTCTTTTAAGAGACATTTCAATTATATTTTTTATTTGTGCATCAGAAGATTTTATAGATGAATTCTTAAAACCTTTGACACTGTCAACTTCTATATTGTTAAACCAACAAGGGACACTTATTTCTTGAGGTTTAGTTTTACTCAATAGACTGTATGAGATATTTGTCCAAGAATTGTAATATGGTATATAAAGAGATGTCTGTGAAAAAATAAAAAAATATTAAAATATTGTTAAATTATAATCAAATCAAAAATTTTCTTTCAATAATTATATACCTTAGAAATATTATTTCCTATTACAGTCATATTTTTTATTAGAAAATTATTACCAGATACAACCATATTTTCATCAATTTTATAAATTTCTGAAGAGAGCTTTTCCAGATTGATGTTATTTATATTTTTGATAGTAGGTTCAGATGTAAAAGTTACATTACCTAAAATATAAAACTTTGATAGAGTTATTTGATAAATTTCCACTATCACATACAATAAATACACAACTGACCTTGTATTATATAATTTTTTGAGGTATTGTATGTTTCATGAATAATAGGTTTTAATATATTCAGCATTCCTATTTGCACATTTCCCAAAATATGCTTTGAATGCAAATTTAGATGAACTCCTGGATAAGTGAAATTAAGTGGTCCATAGAAGAACTGTACATTGTTAGATTTTAATCCCACACCTATCATAATAATTATATAATTTTTAAAAATGATTGGGTTCCAGAATATTTTAATATTTAATAATAAAGACTCTATTTTAATGTCATATTGTATTTAAAATTATCTTCATATTATTTACGATAAAATTATTAATTTTAATTTTTACTTACTAAATGTTGTATTATTTAAAGAAATTGTATCATTTACTCTAACTGCATTTTTCATAAAACGATGTATATCTTCACCATTAATAATTGTAGCATAAGTATTTCCTTTTGATATCACATTCCTAACTGTAGTAGGAAATGGAAAATTTATTTTTGTAGGAGTCTGAAGATTATTAACTTTTACACGTGTTGCATTTCTTATATCCTTAAAAATGTTTTTTTCTATCCACATGTTTAAAATTTCTTGAAATCCTATAGAAAGTTATTGTAAAATAAGAAAACATATTATTCATGAAGTATTTAGTAAATCTTGGATCAAATTTTATTACCTTCTAGATTAAATCCTTTAATATTAGATGGTAGAATATTTTTCACAGTAGTTACACCTATGAAATACTTTTTTGATAGATCAATAGCATTGACAGAAGCTGTTGTTTCAAAAATAGTAGAGTTTAATTCTTTTGCTCCAAATACTTGAAAACTGTTTAAATTTTCTACAGTCATATTTTCTATCAATACTTGAGATAATTTTATGTTTGAAACATTTGCAGTTGAGACGCATAAGGAAAAGTTGTATCTATAATGTTCACACAAACAAGTTTATATTAAAATACAAATATATGTCACACATACAATAGCATTATATTTATATTATTATAGTATACATACTTTGGAATCAGTGATTGTATATAAGTTGACTGTGGTAATATCACATTATACATTGTTTCTTTTTTTCCTGATATGATCACTTTATTATCAGAATGAGCTGTTACCCAATTATTGTAATCTTTTATTGTAACATTTCTCCAGATCTATAAATAATATTAAATTAAATATTTATTCAAAAATGAAGTGGAATAAATAGAAAAAAAAAACAAATATATTGTTTTCATACCACATTATTGTTGGAAAATATTAAGTGCATTGGGAAATTATTATTATTTATTAATATTCCATTGTCTAAAATAATTTTTAGAGATTTGCCACTTTGTCTATATACATCTTTAGTTTTCAATGTATTTACAATTGTAATATTGTGGAAATTGCGATTTTCATTTATTTCCATAAAATCTGGCACATGTTTTACTGGCATTAATGAACTTGTACTTTCACCTTTCAATCCTCCATTTAAATTAATAAGCCCTTTTACTTTTACTTTTGATGCTGTTATACATCCTGATATTTTAGATAGAGGTCCATTTAATGGTAATAAAAATCCATCTTTTTTTAAATGTAATTCTTTTACTCTAATCTCTTTAGCATATACACTTTTCATTGTAGAATTTGTAGCAATATCTAATGGCATGACGCTATGAAAAACATCTAATTCAACAAAAACATGATCACCTGAAAAATAATATGTATTAATAACATTTAAACATAATTATTATTAAAATGGGAGAAAAAAAATGATCATAATGACCTGTAATCATTTGATTACCACTAGTTTTTAATGTATTTTTTTGTAAATCTGATAATGAAATATTATTAATTAATCCTTGGAGATAAAAATTTTTAGGTGTAAATGCAGGAATAGGACATTTGAAGTTATCAATGTTCTCTATTTTTAAACTTGTAAATGTTAAATTCTGACCAATGTTTTTTATGGATCTTAATTTAAACAATGGATTAGTTTTTTCTTTTATTATTATATTATTAACTTTGCATAGTGATTCACACGTTACTTGTACTTTATGAGCATGTAGTGTTTTAAATTGACTATTATTGTTGTTTAATTTTTTACTCAAAGAATGATTTATTGCTTTTAATTTTGTAGTTAAATAATTATATTGTCTCGTTAAATTCTGCCATTCCTTTGAATCGTATCCATTTATCTACAATTGTAATTTATTTTATATTACATTATGTATATAAAAATATAATATTATATACAAAACATGCTTAATCTAGAAAATAAATACTTACATTTTGAGTATGAATTTCACGTATATGACCATTTAATATTGGCAATGGTTTTTCTATAGTTATTCTAGCCTTAGGTATTCTCTGTGCAATAGTTTTAGCTTTAATGCACCAAGATTTTATTTCATTTTCGAAACCAAGTAAAGATATTTTTTCACCCCATCTTGGTTTTATTAATTTCCATGTAGAAACTCCATGTTTTATAATTATTAATTCATTTTCATAGAAATAAACCAAATAAATATCATTGACTTCTGATACTTTAACATTTAATTGTACAAATTTCCACCCATCATACTGATAAATTGTTATAACATTCTTATTGAGTAATAATAGTATAACAGCTTTTCTAACTATTAATGGTATTATCTTCTCTGCGACAGAAATTTTTTGGAATGGTACAAAATATCCATGTACTTCCTTGTACACGACTGTATTTTGATGTGTAGATAAACATATAAAATGTTCCTTAAGATGATCCTTGATTACATCAAATGTCATAATAGCATTATTAGCAGGTAAGGTCTGAATTATTATAAATCTATTAAAATGGAAAAAATGACGTAATATGATTGTACGAGATGCAGTACAAATAAGATTCATAAATCCTTTATTATGAAAAAACGTTAATTTTTCTGCTCCAAAATTCAAAACTTGTATAAAATCAAAGTGTTCTCCAAGCCAAATATATATTGATATATTATGACGTGATGCTATGCCTAGATATAAATGATTCATGTAATGCCATGTATGTATATCAGTTATAGCAGGTATTTGAAGACTTTGCACAAAGGATAATATATATGCAGTCTTATCATAATTAAATTTCAATATTATTATACTCTCATTAAAAGTTTGAATTACTGCTACAGTATTATGCATACAGTTGTCTACTATTATACGCATGCCATTATATTGTGAATATGATTTAATATGATCAAATTTGTTATTCTAAAAAAAAAAAAAAGAATTTTGTATTAATAATACATGCTTTATCAATATAGCATATCAAGTAAATACGTACGTTTAATTGATATAATGAAATTCCATTAGAGTTAATGCCTGCCATAAACCAAAATAAATGTCTATTAAATTGAAGTGGAAAAAATGTCGTATCTTTAAAGTCTTGTACATCAAACGTCGATACTTCATCAAAACCTTCCAGAATATTAATAGCTGTAAAAAGAATGCTTTATATAAAATTTGTTTTACGGTTAGTTTGTCTTTCGATAATTACGTTCATAATTCCCGCGCCTTGTTCTATACTGAAACGTTCAATACAAGTTTTTACATCATTCGTGCAGAGTGTAGTATATATATTTTAATAACAATGGCGATATTTTTTAAACATTTTTTATATTTCAATATTTAATTATTATATTATAAATAAGTTTAGAGTAAGAGTGTGCGTGAGTATGTTAAATAAACAGTCTTAAAAGGAATTTTTTGTAATAAATGCATCTCGCTTTCTAGGTACATTTTCGATTCATGTTTACGTTATATCAATATTATTTACAGAATCTTTAACCTTGAACCATTAAAGTGAACTCAAATTAATATATATATCATTTTTTTTTTTTAAGTTAGTACTATCATTAAAAGATATCAATAATTATATTGCCATAAGTAAACAGTTTCCATATGTCTTATAAATTATTTAAATACAATGACTTTTTACGAAAATATAAAAGAAAATTTAACGACACAAATATACGAATTAGAAGCATTACAATCAGTTTATCCAGAAGAATTAATCGTCGCCGATCACGGAATTGTAGCTGATATAAATCATTTTATTGAATTTCCTCAAGAAGAACTTCCGCAAAGATTGGAATATGTTATAAAGATTTCTGAGAATGAAGTAAGATTATAATAATGATCGCCATATAAATGAAAATAACACATATATATTTTATTTAGGCAATAATTGAGCTTCAAGTATGTCTGCCAACTAATTATCCACAAGAAAAACCTGAAGTTTATGCAAGAACTTCCATGTTAGATAGAATGCAACAATTGCTTTTAAATGAAGCACTTGCAAGTTTTTTAAATGAAAATGAGCAAGGTGAGCCATGTATATATTCATTGATATCATGGTTACAAGATAACATAGAGAAATATCTTAAAAATTCTAACATGAATAAAGAAAAAACTAATGAATATAAAAAGAAAGAACATGAGCAAGGTGATAAATTAATTTTTACTAGATATTGGATATATAGTCATCATATATATAATAAACTTAAAAGAAAAGATATAGCAAATTTAGCAAAAGAATATTGTCTCACTGGATTTTGCCTGCCTGGTAAGCCAGGAATTATTTGTATAGAAGGTACAGATACAAACTGTGAACTCTGGTGGCAAAAGGTACAATAATTATTTATAATTGTATTAATTATTACATCCAAAGTAATTATAAAAAATGTAAATCTAATCTTTTTTATTGTACTAAATTTTAGATTATAATTTTTAGGTAAAGGTTATGAATTGGCATAGAATTCTCATAAAATTAATAGAAGATGAAATCTTAGACAATGAAAAAAATATAAATACCATGCGTAAATATCCTAACTTTCAAGAAGTATCTTTTCCTAGTTCGGATCGTCATAATGATATGGGACAGTTACTTACATATTTAACTGAACATCAATCTCAACATGTTTTTAATGATATTTTTGGTATCAAAGGAAAATTTACCCATTAAAGTAATCATTTAAAATATATAATCTATCTTTTTAAATAAATATATTTAAAAAAAAAAAAACAATATTGCAGTAACATACCAGCATCATTGTTAAATGAATGATGAAATTGTCTTTTACGGCGATTGACTAGATTACTTATGTTTCCGGTATACAAATTTATTTCTTTATCAATTTGGTGTAATGTGTTTAGATTTAATGATTGATATTCTGAAAGTACAGAAGTAAATTAATAATCGCTCGTTAGGTGAACAGAATTTTGTACATACCATATTTTGTCTTCAGCTTTTCGAAAAATTCAGTTAAATCATCTAGTACAGTAGTTAAAACTTCTGAACCATGACTTAAACGACAATCAATTATACCACATATAAATACGAATATTATTAGAAAATTTGTTACCATTTTGCTAAACTTTACTCATCAAGAGTAATACGTTACGAGTGAATTAAGTTTACAAGATCAATTATAGACTATTACAAGGTAATATGTAATGTTTACATTTTTTGTAAATAATCAGGTCACCTGGAGTAAGGATATCATGATACTTTATTGATATTATGAAACTGAAGGGATATCAATATAAATGTTAAATGTATTTTCTTACTGTAACAAATAAAATAATACAAATATATAAATAGTAATCTATCTGACTGTAGCATAACGTAGAAATTCATTAGTAAGGAATTGTCCTGGCATATAAGGAGCAGGTGGTCCAAGAACATCTTGTGCTGGAGAATGAACTTTAATTTGTCTCATATGAGTATCTCTGCCATTTTGATGATTACTTATAACAGCTATCTGAATCATAAATGTTCTAATAGGTCGTTCATTTATATCTTTTATAGGAATAACCACCCATCCACTTGGTTCATTAAGATCCATGACTTCAACTTCTTGAAGGTCATTGAAATTTGTACCTGCTCTAATACTTATTCTAAAAATATATTTATATAGAGAGACAATTGAAATTGTAATAGTAATATTATTCTACCATAATAATCTCCTTACCTACTTGGAGTATAGCTTTCATCAAGCTTGTAATCCGTATAAATACATATGTCTCGTATCGTTGTTTTTCTTTTGAATTGTATATTCACCAAATGTGGAAGTTGCCCATCAGACTGCCAATATGTTTCTGTGATATCATCTCGCAATTGATCGACACCAAAACCTGGTTTACAACTAGATAAACTCCATATTGCATGGTTACCTACTTCTCTCACTCTACCAGCTAATTCTTCTTGCACAGGATCTGTTTCTCCTAAAGATAAAAATGTTAAATATACAGAATGATATATTTAAATACAAAAAAAATAATAATCTACCTGTGTTGTTAGCTTTGTTACTCATTGTTAAATTATATTTTATTCGAGAGGCATTTTTTTCAATATAACGATTTTATATCTTTTTTCGAAATGTTTACATTTCTTTATATGTATTAATAAAGCAGTGCAATGTAATAACATAAATCTGTAGCGACACGGTTGACCGTGTCGATATTTGGAACTAATCTTTTTCGATTAGTAGTTAATTTCGTACTTATTTCTTTACGTAGTCAGTATCCTGTGTAACGGACGTTTGAATACGAAATAGAAAGTAATAACAGTTCGATCATATTTCTTAATTCTTTCAACAGAATATTAAACACTTTTTGATTCGTACTAAAAGGAAAATTTAGTAAAAAATATATCAATTTAACGCACTTTATTCTGTCGATGTTTCATAAGTATGTACATATGCATATTGTATTAATTCTGTTATAATGACTATTATACATTTTTTGTCGTATCAATTAACTTTATTTTTAATACATTTTTATAATATCTTATAATAAAATTACTCGATAATATATTATAATATAATTCTGACATATTTTTGATCGTTTGATCGTAAGTTTGAACGTCTTTTTTTCGACTATTTGAATAAATTTGAATAGAAGCTTATTATTATGATTATAACGATTTAATTCTTACGTAGCTCCAGTAGAGGCGCTGAAAACAGTGAATCAAGCTAATACATGGGATATATGTCGAGTCTGGCGAAAACGTAACGTTACTCTTGCACGCAAATTGAGTTACGCCTCCCTGTAATCGTGCGGTGAACGCCTAAGCGCGCGTCGCGTGTGCTTCGTGAAAGTGTACGTCGTCGTCGTCGTCGCGTGATACCTAAACGCTTATTGGAATATGATGATCTGATTGAGATTCAACATGACTGTGGACTTCGCCGATTATTTTTGGGTGAGTGTTAAGTAAATTTTTGTCGTGATGTTTATTGGTAATACGAGTGAGAGAAAGAAGAGGACGCGTTCATTTGCTCGATCGTCGTTTGTTCATCGTCGCGTTCATGTTAGAGCTCGCGCGCGTCGAGTAGGTGAATGCAAATCGTTTAGGTTAGGTACGACTAATATTTGGTATCTACGAGTTCTCCATTGGATCTCGTTTACTCGTAACAGTTTCAATGGAATAAAAAACAAAAAGAAAAAAAGAAAAAAAAAAGATGACACGTCTACAAGGTGCAACAATGACGACGATGACGACGACGACAACGACAACGACGACAATGAATTAGAACGTAAACTGACATAATTTTTTTACTTAAATGTTTCTTTATATATTTGATCGAGAGAGAAAGAGAAAG
Source organism: Vespula pensylvanica (assembly GCF_014466175.1). Classification (NCBI taxonomy): domain Eukaryota; kingdom Metazoa; phylum Arthropoda; class Insecta; order Hymenoptera; family Vespidae; genus Vespula; species Vespula pensylvanica. Next base: position 2,385,184 of record NC_057694.1, read on the forward strand.
AAAGAGAGAGAGAGAGAGAGATAGAGAGGGAGGGAGAGGGAAAAGACATCATTTCTTCATTCCGTTAAGCGAACTTTCAAGCTTTCTCTACTCGCTTATTTTCAGTTGCATCTTGCATACATAGGGAGTAACAGGACGATGCACGCGCTTACATGTATATGTACATGTGTGCGCAATCATGTACGTACATACGTATCACGCACAGGCACATGCGCATACGCATATATCTAACGCACCACGTTCGTTTGTTCCGTCCTTGATCGTGCAATCTTCCAACCAACGAGAAGCGACTTGTTCAAGCTTATATAGCCACCGCGAATAGTACATGCCTTTCATTTTACCCATTGAATTTATCTTAAAGACTAGGTCTTTATTATCTTATATAAAACGCATCACAAGATATAAAGATCCAAGAAAAGTACCTATGTATTAAGGAAAGTTATCTCCAAATCTATATTTTATTTAAATATATTGGATTACGATGCGTAGCTTCGAGATGACACAGTGAAGCTTATAAATGTGAAAGTAAATGATACAACCATCCACATTTACTATGGTAATTTGATCTTTGACATATGCCAATACTACCATGAAGTCATTAACTATATTATATGAGTTCCATCGTAGTAACTTCGTGTCTATAGTTTTTGTACCAATCTTTTTTTTTTATGCTTCTATTGTCTTGTTTTCGAACGTTCTTTTTCCTGTCTTTTTTGTTCCTTCATTTTAAACTTAAAGAATACATTTGGAAGAATATAATTTTAATAAACAAGGATGGAAATATCAAATCATATATATATATTGAGATGTTACAAACTAACCTTATTGGTGGAATGGATGATTTCTTTCAAATTTATTGTATTATCAAGAAGCAGTATAAATGTATCTCAAAAACAACGTTGGTCTTTGTGATTATACCGTATTATTTTTGGTTGTATTTTAAAGAATACACTGTCGCATTATGATTTTAATGAGGAGATGTATTTCCTATCGCGTTATATTAAAGGCCCGCTTTACGATACGGATAAGATAGCGATAGCGTGTTGTCTGTGTTTCCTTTTTCCTTTTTTACTAATCATGTTGGAAGACCAAATCAATTTCAGTTAGGATTTCAAATTTTAACGATCACCCTGAATATAATATATAGTCAATATTATTCATTTTAAGGTTATTATTCTGCGTGTATTTCTATCAATTATTCAATAATTTTATATGCAAAGAACAATTATTATTATCGATAATTATCAATATTATTATATCAATATATTTATTATACATTATTATTATTGTTATTATTTATTTATGAAATATTTATTACGGTTAATAATAATCATATTGAATATAATGAAACAGTGACTAATGTGTAATATAATTATACTTTACGGATGCGACTTGTCGCGATTTATCATTATCCTCATATTTTTTATCTTTTTTGTGATCAACAGTCTTATTAAATCTTTTAAATAATATCATATTGATATTACAGTTTTTATAAATTCAAATATAACATAAATTTTTAATATTTTCTTCTATTAACTTTGCGAGAACAAGACGCGGGAAAAATAATTATTTTTGAATTTGACTTCAAATACATTAAGATTTATACGTTTATTTGAGAATAACATTTTAATTCTATTTTTTTTTCTAATCATTATTGTCTTAATAATTGATTGAATTTTTCTTTTTCTATCTAAAAAAATATTATAATAGTATAGGTAGTGTTAAAATGATCATAGATCGTCCCCTCGGAATTGTAATAATAGCCCACTTACGCTTCATCTCTTTCTTTTATTACATTACACAACTGATACGATATGTATATAGCTTACATTTATAAATTTAGTCTTGGGTAATATTGACAGTATATAAGATGTATCGAGTATACCGAACGAAAAAATATTGTCTATACACGATTCACGAATTAACATCGTCAACATTATTGATCGCATATTTTATTTGTTATTAAAGATTTTTTTATGACGATGCTTTTAATGTCAACGATATTCTGCGAGCATTTCGATATTTTTAAATATTTATAATTTGTTACTTCAATAAAAGAGCCGTTTGAATGGTCGGTGATTTTGACCATTTTTTATTTTAAGGGCGAAAAAAATAATGGATTTGACGTGTTGTACCATAACATGAAGCATGGTGCAATCGCGAGTAAGGAATTAGCAGAGTTTCTGAGAGAACGATCAGCTATAGAAGAGAATAATTATAAACTCTTAAGTAAAGTAGCAAAACAAGCTAGTAACAGCAGTAGTACTCAAGGTACTTTTGCACCCGTATGGGCGGCCCTCAGAGGTGCAGCTGAAAAACTCGCTGGTCTGCATCTGCAGATGGCCCAAAGAGTTGCCGAACTTATAAAAGATGTATCCAAATATGCCGATGAGCTCCACAAGAAGCACAAAGCTGTACGTAAATATATAACAATCGTTAGCAGTTAATCCTCTAAACATTATAAAAAGGAACAGAAATTGTTTTATTCGTGAACATAAAAATTACTATGTTAAATGAACTAAAGTAATTAACGATGACGCAATAGATTATAAATAACGGATTTTAATTATTATCTTTTATTTACGCGACGATGTGCATACATATGTGTAATCAATGTTTCGAGATAAGTGTTCAACGAAATAACGGCAAAACTACAGACAATTGAATCTGGTGTACGAGCATTTGTTATTTGTTTAAATTTTATACAAATAACAATGGAATCAAGTTTTCATATGCTCCCTTTTTTGTTTTCTATTGCACTTGTCTCTAGGCATTTTGTATATGTGTGTATACGCATATATTATATGTTTTATCCATTGCGAAAACATATCCGTTTATTGTAATAATATTCAGGTAAAGGAAGAAGAATTCTCGACTTTAGAAACAGTACAAAATATACAAGCCATCACTGTCACCTTACATAAAGCAAAAGACATATGCATGCAAAAAGGCATTGAATTGGAGAAACTTAAGAAAGATAATGCTAGCCAGAGAGAATTGGAAAAAGCAGAAGCAAAATTTAAAAAGGCACAAGACGATTGCAAAACTTTAGTTGAAAAGTATACGATAATAAGAAATGATTTTGAAACAAAAATGACTCAGGCTTGCAGGGTACTTATCACAATTATCTGTTACGCGCTGAAACTTCCTGAGGTAGTATGGACAGAGATTTGTTATGATACATTAATGAATTTATGCTTTCATTACCAAGCGATTCCAAGACGTCGAGGAAGCACACCTGAAACAAATGAAGGAGTTCTTGAATGCTTATGCAGATGTCTTACAGATGAATCATGAACAAGTTGGTCAGGTACATGTGGACTTCAAGCGACAATGTTTAGAAATGACTGTAGATAAATTATTGGAACAATTCGTTCAAAGTAAAAGCACAGGCTTAGAAAAACCAGGTAAAAGAAATGAAAGAAGTATAATATTGAATTGGAAAGATTAGGGCTTAGTTATTGACATTTTGATTTGTACAAAATAGGTGTCATCGAATTTGAAGATGTTATGATGAGTATAGCAGAGGTCACAGGGCATTCTCAATCCGAGGGAAATGTAGAACTGTCCAAGGATACGTCAAAAGGAGCGAATGGCGAAACCGGTGTTGCTGGTAACAGTCACGATTCAAAAGCAGATATGGGATTTAAAGGGGAGGGTTCTCAGATAAGTGGGGATAGGGAAATGGTGCAGGAAAAGGATAGAGAAAAAGAAAAACAAAGGGACAGGGACAGAGAACTGTCACATACGCAAGCCACCAAGGCTTCCCGCCGTACTACCTCTTTACTCAACCTGTTCATGTCCAACTCCCAGGGTAGGTTCCATTTAAGTTAAGCAAATTTTTATTAAAATTCTCGTAATACATTAATCGCGAAAACGGATACCTACCTAAATGTAATAAAGCACGACTTGGTTTTGTAAAAGTAACTTTTACTCTCTAGCGCTTTGCTAATATTGCAAATACAACTAATCAATGCTTAAACTTACTATCTTATATTATATGACATTAATACAATTGGTTTTTATACTTACACTATAACAAAACTTGTTTTTAGAAATAAATAAAGTTGCTTCAAAGGTAGGGACTGAAATATATCATAGCTACAATAAGATGTGTATATCGTGCACATTATATTTTGGTAGGTTTAGAATTTGGCATTTTACCATTTTATATTATATCATCGATACACTTTATTACTAGTGTATTCCTCACTTGCCTGCTACAGCTATGGCATTTAAATTTGGAAGTATACATTTAGAGAAATCTACAGTACAATTTGCTGGATTTGCAGTGCTTGCGTGATTGTTGCATTATATCGCTTATGCATTATAATCTAACAGTATAGCAAAGAATAGTGCGCAGAATATAATGCATTTTTATAAGGGAGAAGGAGAGGGTATCATGTGATTTTTTTAAGAAAAGATAAAGTGTGAACGTGAAAGAAGTCAAACTTCCAGTCTGCAAATTTTCTTGCAAGTTCTGTTTTAAGTGACCCTCTTTTTTGTAATAACCTCATTGACTAGATATACGTGATAGAAAAATACACGGCTTGATTTAAAACATATCAAATTTATGTAATTAATCTTGCTGCTACATCATTGTTATGCATATATATGAATACATATACATACATACATGCATAAATACAAATATATGTATTTATATATATGTATAGTCTTTATACATAAGTTTAAAAAACCACTCCTTTGGAATGGACTTATGTCACTGAACCTGCAAGGATCATTCCTGTTTAAAACGTGATATTAAAATATGTAATAACAAAAATAAGCAAGGAAAAGGCTAATGGAGGTGGGAAGTGTTCATAGAAGCGAATGATGAGTGCTGTTTCAGACAAGCAGAGGCAAGCAGGATCTGGTTCTGCACCTGCGACTCCTCAGGGAAACAATCTACCTCCTGCTGTTCCACCTCCTACCATCTGCAGGAACCCTCTCAGAGGATCTAAATGTAACTGCCTATATTGCGTTTACCTGTGTTCCTACTGTTATCCACGATTATTGCAGAATAACTGTATCAGATTGCCATTTGTATGTATTCATGGTGAATACTTTTCCATAACTTTCGTACGTATTTTCTAGTATCAAGATTACTAAATCATGACAATATGTTCATTTTTAAAATGTATATTTCTGTCATCTGCTTTCATCTATGAAAGTATCGTACAAAATGTGTATACATACATATATATATATGTGTGTGTGTGTGTGTGAAAAAAAAAATGAATAAGTCTGTAATAACATGAATCGTTCGCTTATTTTATAACAAAAAATTTGTTAATCCAATGTTTGCTGCTTAATTGTAAACCAAGCTAATACTGGTAATCTTATACAGCAATTCTACATCCTAACTTGCAGATTATATCAAAATTACATATACTAACTCACTAGAAAATTAATCAATGATAATGTTGAATACCGATGTAACAGGATGATATATTGAATGAATAATTTCTTTTGTTAAGTTTCAGTAAATGAAAAGTTCTGTATAATTTGATAATTACTGAACTTTACACAGACTCACTCTTCCTTGACACTTACTCTTGCCTTATTCTTTCGCTCCCTTATATATATGGTGGTTGATTGTAAGAAAGCTATTCAAAATCCTTTTCATTTAGTTTGGTTTTTATGTTTAAACAGGGTGTAATAATATGAAATAACGTGTTCAATGGATTTAGCGATGATGCACGTTACTATTCTATCATTCTGCATTGTTTTCAAAACAGAAGTGTATGTATGTTGTACATATGGAGACATAAATAACTCATATTAAATAAATCTTAAAAGAATCTCGAGAATATTCCGTTGTCAAGTACTTTTATTCAAAGTGTGTTGATACATTTTTTATTTATTTATTTATTTATTTGTTTGTTTGTTTGTTTGTTTCGTTTTTATGTCACCGATTCAATATCACATACGTACACATTGGTGTGTATATAATAACTTCATATAACTATATTACTAACGCATGCACTGGTGCAGATTGTGATCATAAAAAAATATAATTCTTGTTGCTTGTACAATCCTATGGAAAAGAAAAAGAAAGAAACGGAAGAAGTTAAGAATTATTTGATTACAGTGAGAGTATATAACTTTTTAAGAATCGAATATATTTTTTGCACAATTAAGTATGCATTCTTCACTTCTTTCGAAGTCAAACGCTGAAAAAAAAATAATTTCATTTTAAATGGTATCTACATAATCGGGAAAAAAATTTAACATTCAATGAAATTACAGTAAATGAATTTATATGATAATCGTTTACAAATGTTATATCCTTTTTCTATAAGATATTTTTTTTTTCTTTTTTCTTTTTTATATATACATTCTATACTTAATTGTTTCTCTATTTCTATCTTACATTATGTATATAAATACTAATCAATGAAATATATATATATATATATATGTATATATATATGTATATTACTACTTTAGATTGTTTTTATAGTAATTCTGAGCTTATATAGATCGTAGAGCTGAGTAGTACGATTGATATTCGATCAATAAAAAAAGATAGTACTTCTTTTAGGGATGATATACATTATACATATATGTATATTTTTATGTACTTATATAATATTTATATATGTATGTACATATATATATATATAGTATATCCGCAAATACTTGTTGTTAAATATATACGCAAAATTATTTGTTAGATTATAAAAAGAACTTTTAAAACGAAAGTTGCTTGCTTAAAAAATATATATATAATAATTGATACTCTTAAAAAGAAAAATTAAAATTAATTATTGTTTCCATTCTACGCTAATACTTTTTTATGCAAAAAACTTTTGTATACAAAAATATTTTTCTATTCATTAATAATGCGTATATATGTATATACTTATTTAAATCGGATATACTATATGTGTATGTGTATATATGTATATATAAATTGTTTTTCTAACAATCGTCTATCTGCAAGTATATAATGGCGGGCTTTGTCTCTGATTATATATATTCATGTCATTGCTATCATAGAGAAATAATAGTATTATTATTATCTTGTTATCTACTAATTACGCTTTGTGTGCGTATCATTTGATTAGATGCAATTCATCTTCGTCTTTATTCTTGCTTTTGTGCCATAATATCATTTAAAAAGAATTCTTTCATAAAAATATTCATATTTGCAATAGAAACATATTTAAAAAAACAAATTAATACTAGTATTAAAAAATAGAAAAAAGACAAAGAAACTCTCACTCATTCTTCATATTTATTTTATACGTGTTTATTTATGTTTTCAAGTATTTATTTCCATAACAATGTTATACATAAAAAAAATTTGTTTAACGTGAAAAGGAAGGAAAATTTGTCTGGAAGTTTTGTGATTAAATTTTTCAAATGAAAATTATTCACACAAAATATTTTATAATAATGATATTTTTAATAGATGGCGTTTTAACGTGTAGAGAGAGAGTAGTTAATTAAATTTTGTATATATATATATATATTTTGTTATATCGATATATATATATACATTTTAATATATATATATATATATATATATATATATATATATGTATATTATTTGTGTGTATGGCACAATAAAGTAAGAAATAAGCCGAGAAAAATTATTGTAATTACGATAAAGAACTAAGAAGCAAAATGGAAGTCTCTATACAAAAAGGGAGTTGGACTTGAATAATGTTGAAGCACGAGTTTGGGGTTGTCTCCGACGGGGCCTCAGGTGAGCCATTATTTACGAATCCATGAATCTAAAAAAAAAAAAAGAAAAGAAAAAACTCGACTCGTATATGGCTCACTTCTTGTGTTAAATTTATTTTCCAAGTGCACGTACTTATTTAATAGCGTAATGTGATTAAATTATTATTGTTATTGTTATTATTATCATTATCATTATTATTATCATTATTATTGTTGTTATTATTATTATTATTGTTATTATTATTATTGTCTCATTTTTTCGAGTAGATATGTTCTCATATAACATGTTGATTGGTATATTTTCAAGGAGACTACATTATTTTTAGAAATATATCTAAACTAACAAAGAGAGTTCTTATAAATTGGTAAACGTATTAGAAAAGAAATTACTTCCAACGAAAATAATATATTATTTACTTACATCTTACTCGAGCTCTCCTTGTAAGTTACATAAATCGTGTCATCAAGCTTCGCCAGAAAAATTTTTCACGGTTATTTCAACTTCTTCTTCAAATACTTTTTTTTTACTTTCCTCCTTTTTCAATTTTATAAGATATCATTTTAACCTTCTATAACACCATGTAATTTTGAGGTCACTCACTTATATATCTGTATACATATATATGAAATATTATATGTATATATAATATAAATATATAATCTCGGATATTTTTTCATATCTATAACAAAAATTATAATGAGAAAGTTGTAATATTATTTATACTAATATAATTATACTATACTACATACTAAATATAACATATAGTATATAATATAATTTATACTTAAAAAGCTATAAAAAGATTTACATACACACACACACACACACATTTTGTAATGATTTGTATAGGATTTTATTATCTTGCCAGGAAATTAATTTTTCATATCCGAAAATGTGGAATATTTTTTAAGTATAATTATATTAGTAATAAATATAATATTCTTTATAACTTTTTCATATTATATAATCTTGTTGTTGCAGATATACAAGAATAAATTATGGTTTATAGAGGGTTAATATTACACGTTACTTTTATCTATTTGAGATCGTATGTTTAATCGATCATCTTTGCATTTAACATCATGTAAGGATTTGATAGATTCTCGTACGAATCAGCCAAAGAAAATCTGGTTGTTGTTAGAAAAACAATTTACTAACATTTCGTTTTTTTCACTGGACTGTGTGATATACAGGAGAGCCGAGTTAAGTATGTATATGCAAATTCGAAAAAAAACCTTTGGGATGATGGAATTATTATCAATAAAAAAAAAAAAAAAAACAGGTATATAATAAATAATTAGAAAATTTAACTTAAGTATTCCCAACAGAAGCTACCTTTTGAAGTCTTGCTCGAATACGTATATACCAATTTACTCGAGCTATCCCTTTTACTAGAAATCTCTTTAGTCAATTTGGTGTTTGGGTTTATTAGTAGATTTTCACTACAGTAACGTCGCTAGCTAATACTGCATATCTATACTACACCCTTTTTGCTGTACATAATCACATATCGTGTATGTACAAGACTTTATACGATTAAAAAAAAAAAAAATAATAAAAGAAAGAAAGGAAAAAAGATAGATTATAATATAATAATAGCGATCATCTGATGCTGATATGCGTTTCATTCTAAAACTTTTTTCTTTTTAGAAATAAGTTATAAAAAGAAGTAGCCTTGTATCTGATTAGAAGACTATTGAAAAGAAAATTTGTCTTTTTCCACGTTCTAAACTATATAATTTTTTTTTCTTTTTCTTTTCATTTTTTTTTTTTTTATTCTTTTATCCTCTTTGGAATTCATATCAGCGTTAAAAAAAAATTCTGTATAGCATTTGCTTGATATATCCAGTAGGATAAAACTACTTTCTCTTCTTCTAGCTTCTTTTCAATCACGTTGCGCTATATCTTTGAACACTTGGAAGGTAAAAGTTCTCTGGCCGTTATTAGCATATATATATACATACATACATGAACACATTTTTTTAATTTTATATATATATATTGTGTGTATATATATATGCATATATATATATAACATGTATTGTACACATAGCTTTTTATTGTGCAACATGTTAGATAATACAGATGTATAACAGCAAGGGTACACCTAACAGTGCAAACGTAGTTCTCACTTTTTTATTTTTTCAACATTTCTATTTTTAAAAGCTGTTTAGAAAATTGTTCAACGAACGAGGATAAGTGAATTTAATGTATAAATTTTATTATATGCAATGTCAAAAATGTTATCTAATTTATATTACATATGTGAAATTTTGTAAAAATTTACTCAGCCTCTTTCGTCTGATTACTATTGCTAGCTATACTATGCGATTGGATTAGCATAGAGTCTGTTATTGAAATAATTCTTACATAATTTATCTATAACGATAACGAAAAATTTTTCGAAAGTACATTTTGTTTGAAAATGTATCGGTACTCAACAATTCATACTTATATAATGAATCTAACGTATCGGTACTCAACAGTTTATAATTTTTTTGTTTATTAAAAAAAAAAAAAGAGAAAAGAACTAGTACATAAGTTATCGAAAGTTATTTTATTATTAATTAAAATTGATAATAATGGATCAGAGATCTTAAAGACGATGAATAAAACAAATATATCTGGCTCTTTATTTCATCGAATTAAACATTACAAGCTTGTAATGCAAAAGCTGATGCTGCGAAGTATAATTTTTCGCTATTTCAAAGCAAAATTAGTTAGTTACAGTGCACCATTTTTGAAGCGTCGATGCAAAACGCTTTATAATTATATGCAGCTCTAAGATAGGTAAATCCAAAATGAAATATAAATGCGAAGCGATGACACCATTTGCAAATAGTTATTTATATTTATATATATTTATTTTTTGTTTTCTTTAGAGAGTAAGTTGTTTTTATTAAATTAATCCAATTAATAGCATAATTCTTTTTCCATTGCTTACGTTCAATTTGTCTGCAATCTACAGGGTTTCTTCGCAGCAGAAGGGAAAAGAGGAAGGAAAAAAAGGCGAAGAAGAAGAAGGATATTATAGAAACAAGCAGTAACAAAGAAGAAAAGTCTGACCTGTCAGTATAAAAATGTTCAGCAGACCCGGTGCATATAAGAATAAATATATTTGATTTTTCTTTTAAATTTTATAGTATCGATTAGTATTATGGATATAAGAAGGAAAAAAGTGTAAATATTCGAAAATGATCTGATTAATTTAATTTCGTTATTTTTTGTATGACGTCACTATCATTTTTTTATTTATATATTCTTAATAATTAACAAAAAAAAAAAAACATGCATACGTAAGGTAGGAATAGAATAGAATGTTTAGAAATTGCACTGGGCCTGCTGGAAAATTGAAAGGAACAGACGATTAATGAAATTTATATTAATGATATAGGCAAGATAAAGAAGATAGTAGAAAATCGGAAACACCAACGCCAGAGGTAGACGAAGATGGATTTTGTATCAGACCAAAGCCTGATCCTTGGGAAAACGAGAAAGGATTTTATTCTAGTTCCGATACGGATTCGGAGGATGAAAGAGAAAGAAAGATTCGAGTGGAGATCAAACCTCTTAGTAATGGAGCAGCACCAATGAGTGCAAGTGTTGATGAATTAAGAGCAACGGTTGAAAACTTATCCTTGTCACCTGCCCCAACAGTGAGTTTTATATTTGCGAAAAGATTAGAGAGTCTAAACGTTGTGCTGGATTCTATAAATAAAATAAAAAATGGTGTATTCTTCTAATACAGTTTCTAAATTGATGTCTTTATATATGATTACATTGTTGATTTGTAATGACTCTTCATTATATACTAGGGACGTAGGGGTTCAAACACCGATTCAGATCATCACATGAAGAGATCTCAATCAGTATCTCAACAGTTAGGAGGCAAGCCAAGCTCGGATTTACTGGGCCTAAATTTATTTAATCCCAGCAGTACACCATCCAGTGCCTCTACTCCAACCGGAAGTCATCCTTATGCGCCCTTACAAAGTCCACCGCCTCTTTCTTCGTCCCCGATACCACAACAACCGCAACCTCCTCAGTCTGCGCCGCCGTTACATCAGCATACACGATTTCAAGGTTTATTTCAAGCGCTATTAAAGATTATACGTTTTATACTTGATCAAGAGAAATGAAATTTTCAAACGAATTATAATCTCTCCGTTTGCTGTATTGCAGATGGCGATTTGTTTTCAGAAGTTGGTGATATTACGCCAACTTTACCGCCGAAACAATCTGCATCTTCGACGCCAACAGGATCTATTATTATTCCTAGACCGCCATCTCGAAAAGGCGAAGGACCATCTCCAAGAGGAAGAATGTCACCTGCTACTATATCTCGAGCAGATAGTGTAGCCAGTTTAGAATTTCGTACAGCAGGAGTTGGAGTAGGGTCTTCTCGAGGACCCTCGCCACTTACTATCGGTCTCGCCGATACCATTCCTCTGGCTGTGGCGTTTCATGAAATAGTTCATTCCTATTTTAAAGGCACTGACGAAACTCGATGCCAGGTCAAACTCAGCGGAGATATGATGTTGTCATTTCCTGCTGGTATTGTGGCGGTATTAGCAAATAATCCAAGTCCAGCGAAGCTTACTTTCCGCGTGAGAAATAGCAACAGATTGGAAAGATTGCTTCCTAATAGCCAACTCGTCAGCATGTAAGTAAGTCATGGTTTTTACCGATAAGAATGTTTCTGCTTATCATTTCGACATACATTCATCCTTTTTGATAAGTATCTTTAGAAATAATTTGGGTCTTTTTTTATTTTTTCTTTTTTTTTTCTTTTTTTAGGGATGCAACTCAAACTACCGTTGATAGTACAATTTTCGAGTTTAATATGAGTGCCTTAACTACATTGTTACGACGACAGGCAGAACAAAATCCGTCGGCCTCCTATTTTAATGTAGATATTCTGAAGTATCAAATAAAATGCAAAGAAGGCGCGGGTTCCTGTCCCTTTCAATTAGTTGCATATTGGAAATGTGAATCGACTCATACCGATCTGAAGGTGTTTATATTATTCGTTCCGTCTATCATAAGTATGATTTAGAAATATTATAAAATTTAATAAATAATGATTAACGTTGTTTTTTCTTAGATCGATTATAAGTATAATAGCCGTGCAATGGCCTCACCAAGTCCACTGTTAAATCTTCACGTGGCAGCACCTATCGATGGTGGTTTTAAAACTCTTAATAGTAAACCTACAGCACAATGGCTCGCAGATACAAATCGCGTATTATGGAAATTTACTGAATTGTCACAACATAGCGAAGGTAATGGCGTGGGTTCCTTGAAAGCAAGGGTTGAACTCGAACGTGGACCAGGTACTCAGGGAACCATATTTACTCAATTTAATTGCGAGGGGACCACACTGTCTGGTGTTGAATTTGAACTTTTAGGTCCTGGTTATAGACTAAGTTTAGTAAAACGCAGATTTGTGTCTGGTAAGTATAATTATGTTGTCTTTGTAAATAATATTCGTTAAAAATATGCAACGTTATGAGTTTTATAATTGTAATTTATAACTCGTAAAAATAATGTGTATATATATATATATATATATTATTTTATATATACAAAATTGTTATAATCGTAGGAAAATATATATGTGATGGAGATTCCGATGCGCGTACAAGATATGCTGCACCACCATCCAATACCGTCTGACAATTTCCAGAATGGATAGCTCAGTGGGGAAAGCTGCCGATTTAATATTGGTACTTGCTTATTCACTCACTGCCTACATCAGGGCATATTCAAAGTTTAAACTTTAAATCTACGCGAAAGAAATTGTTGGATGCCAAGGAATATATGTGATAATTCCACATTAATAGCTGACAAATATTCTATTAGCGAAAACATTTTATTCATTTTGACGATTTTTTTCTTATTAGTTTCTTCAGTTTTTCTTTCTTATTTTGTTTTTTGATTTGTAAAAGAATATAGAACGTTGAGATTAATTGTATTTAACCTTTTAAATAACGGAAGAATATATTAGTTACATGTAAGCTTTGGTATCCAGCATATTTTCGCAGCAATACTCGCCAGTTTTAATCTCTTTTCATAATCAAAATGTGTAATATGAATGTTTTTACATGAAGGCTCAGCTAACATACAGCAGTAAAATATTTTTATCTTCTTAAATTTTTCGTTATTTTGTTGTAGACATCACATTATTATAAATGAAATATCGTTAGGAACTTTAAAGTAAAACGAAATATTTGTATACTTAGCAGAAAGGTGTATATACACATACATATATATATATACTCAAATGTAATTTTCAATAGAAAAGAAATTATAATTGTGTACAGAAAGCTTTTGTGCAAAAATCGTTTATAAGATAATTCATTTTATGGACTACAAACGATGACAAAAGTCACTTTTGTTGTAAAACTTGTTAAGATTGTCGTGCGTTATTCTAAGATGAATCTGGATAAAGTTTAGATAAAAGTATATTCACTCTAAAATGATAGATTACTAATTTAATGACTAAATGGAGTAGCTTTAATGATACATCTTTACCATATGCAGTTTGATAAGTAAAGAATGATTTGTAAAAATGTTTGATGATGAAAATCTAATGTTATGCAAGAACCAAAGGTTTCTCACTCCTTTAACAGTTTGAGTTAAGAAATTCTTGATAGTATTTATGCTTACAAAGGTCTTCAATATTCGTTGTTATCATTTCACGAGATACATAACTATATATATGTATATATATATATAGAGAGAGACTTTTTATATATCATTATTAATTACTGTCCTAATAAATCAACATTCATTTCCCGAATAATTATGTCAAGTATTACTTTTGCATTTATGCCGAAATCACTTGCCTAGTTGCCTTCAAAGACCATATTACATATTATTCAGTTAAATTTTAAGTTAAGTTCGTTAATTGAAAGAGATTTTTCAAGTTGTTCTTTTAACGGAGAAACATTCTATACATTATTTTTTAATAAATCGCATATCAATGAATTATCCTTTTGTTAAGCTACATATACCTATAATTATTTACATATATATATTCACAAAATAATTCTGCGCTAATCACAATTTTTTTTTACCAAATATGATTCAAACTAATGCCTGTATTCTTTACTGCGTCATACTATATATGGATGGTAATACGAAATGGTAACGTATATTAATGTGCAAACTATATGGATTTGACAAATTAGTTGTACTTAATTACGTTACTATAAAACTAACTTGTGTAATCACAAATTAGATTTCATTGTGAGACTTTATGTATAATATCATTCTTTGGCCAATTTATTTGATACATAACAGATACTTCCGTATCTATTGTTATAAAAAAAAAAAAAAAATCTAACGACAAAAAGAAGCTTTCATCATTAATGTTCCTATAATATGTATACAGGATGTTTCATAATGAATGTAAAAAAAATCATAGTTTGTTGAGAAAGTCATTTTATGGAAAAAAATGTCCTATGAACATAGGTCTTATACTAAAAAGCATCATAACTAGTAGTAAATCAAAGTTTTATTGTGAATTTCTTATAGTAATAATAAAACTTTGACATGCCGTAATAACTACATAGAATTGGACCTATGTTTAGATTATATTTTTTTCTAAATGATTTATATATGCATATACAGGATGTCATGAGGTAAGTTTTAGGCGGAACAGCGGTCGAACTATAGTAATTTAGTAAATAGCCAAAATCTGTAAAAATTTAATTTCATTATTTTTTAAACTGAAATTCAAAATTTTTTTTACTATTTCCTTTTTACATTTTAATAAATATCGCCTGATGTTAAGTTTATAATTATTTCTGAGCAAAACATAGCTCAAGAAATTATAATTTGTATCATATAAATTTTTTATCATTTATATTTTACAATTATATAAAATAATCAAAATTTTTTTCTTCATTTCAATCTTATTTGTATTTCATAATTCAAAATGCTTAATTGGAATTATATTTATTATCTTTTACACTTCATTTATTAAAAATATTTCAATAATTTTTTATAGAAAATTAAAAATAATTTAATTTTCATCATCTCTATTATATTTTCAATGCAAAATATCTATTTCGACTAATATTATTTCGAGACATCCTGTATATTTGTATATGTGTATGTATTTCATTTTTATCCAAAAAAAATTTTTCGTTAATATACGATACTCATTATTCTATTTTATTGAGAGAAGTAATGCTAAATAACGATGGCATTAGTAACCACTCCATTTGCTGTGATTCTTCATAAATCGAAAGATTTACATCAAATTTATTAATTTTCATCAACTAAATCTTTGATTAAAATATTATTATATTCATTATTATATAGGATCACTAATACTTGTTCTCATTATTTCATAACGTATATTAAAACGATTACATATTAATAACGTTATTAATAATTAATTTTTTATAATTTGTACTTAGACGATTTAACATAATGTGCTTATCATATCAATTTTAATGTATCTATATCATAATTTTGTCATACATAGTGATGGAGTGGTTTCCGATGAATCGACTGAGCTCCCTGTGATATGCAGATGTCACTATAATTTCGTAATAAACATTTGTACAACATGTACAGAAAAGACAATTATTTAAACAACCTAATCCTAATTTTTTTAATTATTTTTTCAATTATCTATTTATAACATTATTTTCAACTTAACTTTTTACAATACACATTGACAATACATCTTATAATGAAAGTTTATCCCCTGTTAGTCGGCAACATTTTGTACATACATGCATGAACGTAATATACGTACGTAAACACAATTAAGCGATATAAATTTTTTATTATATATATATATATATATATATATATATATATATATATAACGTATAACACATACACATACACATGCATATATAATACAGGCCATAGACAAGTAACAATTAGGATCTTAAAAAGTTATTTTGATGAAAATTTAATGAACTTCATTTTCTTCGTTATTCGTTTTATTTGATGCATGTTTCAGTTCTGCACTTAGGATTGTAAATTCTTCAGAAATGTAACGCAAAATTCTTCGTTCATATTCTTGTCTCTTCATATAAGCAAGTGCTTCCTAAAGTAAATAATCGAATATTAATAATATGTGAATAGCAATGTATGTACTTAAAAATTTTTGTTTATCTAAATATATATAATAGAACCTCGATTACCCAAATTATTTATTGTACATCAGTAAGGATTTAGTTTAGCACAGTAACTAGTTACAATAAAGTGCAATATCTGGGCTGAGATAGTACAAGACACAGAAATAATGTAATTTTATAGAATTAAATCTGTTAAAAAAATTATGATTCAGCAGTTTAAAAAAATTTGCATGTCTCGATTTATTCGAATAACTGAGGTTCTACTGTATATATACATATGTATATTTTCTATTGCACTTTTTAGAAAACTAAAATCATAAGATTACCTCTCGTGGAACAAAATATTCCTCTTTTACTTTCGGTAATCCAAGATAATATTTTTTATTGTTTAACATTGTTTCATCTACTGGATCAAATAATAAATAGCTTTCAACTGCTTTTGCTACTGCTACTAAATTTCCTACTATATAAATAATACACGTTAAAAATGTTTATTTCATATATCAATTTATACTTACAATTATGTTAAAATATTTACATTTATAATAAGCAAATTGCAAATAATTGTAATGGCTTTTGAGTAGGTCATCTCGATTTTCACCATTTACATAATTCAGTAAACGCGAACAGCTACGTTTACATTTCAGAGAGTAAGCAAAGTGATCTAAAAAATATAATTTTCTATTACTAGTGTTCTTCCAATAATTTTACATTATAAGAAATTTAACATTCATTAAATTTTTTAATTTATATATATATATATATTTATAGTTCATATTACTTGCTAATAAAGATGTGAATTCAGGATGCCATCCTTGATCAAAAGGTCCTTCGCAATAGATTCTACATTCGTTTTCCGAGTTCAAGTAATCTCTCAAAGAATTTTCAAACAATTTAACTGACTTCTTGTAATTTTGCTTTTCATATTCTGACACACCAGTAGTATAAGCATTTAAGAAATGTGACATCTCCAAGTTCGAAACATTATCTGCATGTACACCTGGTAAGGTGAGATAATATTTCAAATTGTTAGCACTCATATTATGGTGCGGATGCATGACCAAAAAAGTGAAGACTGCATTAGCTGCATCTTGGAAATGATTTTTCTATGTATAATTAAGTAATTATTAGAAGTATATCAAGAATAATATTTATAGATTTCAAATAAATTTATTTTCAATAGATCTAAATAAAATTATTTTTTATTAAATAATATTTTGTATTATAAATATTATAAGAATGACTATAATTACTTTGTTACCTGATAATAACATATATGCAAATATTCATAAACACGATGTTCTATGAACTTCCTTTCCATATCAACAGGTAATCGTTTAAGTTTTTCTTTATTAGCAATATCCTTATAATCTTGATTACACTTCATTAAACAAAGAGTCTCACGTACTTTTTTTTCATAAAAATGTAAATCTTCTATATTCTCTGGATAAAATGGTTGCCATCCTTCTGCTTCCATTGCACAATTTCTTCGACATTTTATTAATGTTTGTTTGTAGATTTTATACCTGTATACAAATAATTCTTATAAAAAATCATAAGCAATAGCATGTGTTATTTAATAAAAGAATTATCAGTTTATTGACTCTAATACATAAACACAATAAAGATATTAAACAACTGTATAAGAAATCATTCATTTAGAATTACTCTTACTAATAATCTAATAAAATTAAATATTATAAAAATCAATATATGTGATACATAATTATGCCATTGTAAGATCCAACAATCGAACCTTTTAACGATTAAAAATAATTTAATTAAAAATATCTATCGTGTTTTTTTATAATCGATAATCTCCTGAATAAGTAAGATACATGTTATCAATAATATGTTATTAAAAACGTACCCATGTAAAGCCTTGGTAAACCTTTTAATACACTCATCCCATTCTTCGTTTAGATATGCTTCCACAGCACTCTCGTATAACTCCGATAATGTCAAATCTGTATCTACGTTTTGAAGGAACGTTCGTTTTATACAAAAACATAACCTTCCTACGCTTAAAAAATCTTACCAAAATCTACATCAGCGATTGTCCACGTTAAACAGGATAATATTAATAAAACTACATGGACTTTCATGTCGCCAAACATAAAATTTATATGTTATGTTTTAATTATTTCAATTGAATTATCTATTAACGACGATGATAGCAATGATGATGATGATGATGTCGGAAGAAATAATACAGATACAGAAAAGGCAATCTATTACTGCCATATGTATGTGTATATATATATATATATATATACAATGCACGCCATAGGAAAGTTACCACATGATATATGATGATACACACAAACACACCATTCGATGATCTAGACCTATTTATCTTAAAAGACTATATAGCTGCAATGTTTCCAAGATATGCGTTTAATTCGTTCATTCATTATACGACAAAATTTTTTCTTAATTTCTTATCATTTAAGGAATACAGATTCAAATAAACGACATTAATTGAAGCATTCTTGAAGCATTCTACGATCAATACTATATTGAAGTTAAAAATGTTATATTATGTATCATTATATGTATATCAGGCCACACACACACATATATATATATATATTATATATATATATTATATATATATATATAGAACCGTTCGATTAATATAAGTCGATGTGTGCGCGAATGTGTACCTTTAAGTACACTCTGCCTCAATGATGATTGTATTCGTGTATTGATAAGAATGTCCCAGAAAATTTTCTTCAAGCAATTTCACAATATTTCTGAGTTCATTACAAAAGACAAGATCATTAGTCGATAGCACTGTTTCTTCTGATTACAATCAGTGAAACAGAGTATACAAGTGCAGTCATTGATAATATATTCTTCAATTATAAAAATGAGACTCATATATAATATTAAATTTACGTATATGTGTGTACTTATATACGCACATATAGTTGAATTCAATTATTATTATCATATTATTTCCATAAAATTAATCATAAGTTTGTAATACACTTTGTATACATGTATACATATGCACGCACTTTGTATACATATAAATATATGTCGATATATATGTATGTAAATACATTACGTATATATACATACATATATATCAATTTGACAAGTAATATTTCTTATGAAGTATGTTATAAATTATATTGACCGGACACGACGAAGTCAATAATTCTTTCGATATTTCCCATATTCGATAATACATTAGGGAATAAAATTGACGATAATTAAAAATTGCAATGTGTTATCATTTAAAGTTTAAATATCTTATACTTGTAAATTCGTGTTTCAAATTTAATGTTATATTTAATATATATGTAATATAATGGCGCGTCTCAACGATCACAGATTTTACGAATTATTTTTGACTACCATATAATATAACAAATTATAAAGTTACAAATTATAGTTTCTAAATCAAAGTTCCTTTTTTTTTCTTTTCTTTCTTTCTTTCTTTCTTTTTTTTTTTTTTTTTTTTTTCTTTAATATACCCAACAAACTTTATTAACTTAAATAAAAATTCAAAATTCTTGGAATTCTTTAAGGTACTTTTTTTTATTTTTGCTTATTTTGATCTTATTTCTTTTACTAAGCGTATGGCGGGACAAAACTATTCTAAAATATCAGTAATTTACTCCTTTGTAAACAATTATTTAATGGAAGCGTATAACTTTCAACACAAATATTTTTTAAAACTGTAACTAGCAATGAGCTCAATTTAACAAATTTGACTTGAACAATGATATAGCAAGAGAATAGTTAAGAGTATTATCACACAGATTGATATCTCAAACGACGTATAGACTTATACACGATACATAATACTTTTACAGTTACGATAAATGACTCTCTTTCTTTTTCTCCATCGCGACTTCATTTTCACATCAAAAAACGCGAAATGGAGATTTTCCTTATTTTTTTTTTTCTTTTTCTTTTTTTTCACAAGCATTATTGATTATAGTCAAATATTGATACTTTTTGCTACTAAGTTTTATGCTGAACCTATTTCTAAAATCAGTTTTTCAAAGTAAATGGTTACGCGCACACATAATTAGATATTTTTTTTTTCACTTACGAACTCACTGTTTTCACACGAACGTATTGAATCGTCCCGAGTTTTCGAGTTATCTAAAGTATCGATTTTGTATTTCTTTAATATTTTCCGACACTCTTGAGTGTTATCTACATTACTCTTGCTAGAAGTTGATTGTTCGAGAGCACCCGAATTAAATGAAGTTAATTTGATCTCCGTTTCATTACGCTTCAATTGTTTTTGCTCTAACGTCATTGGAGACACACCAGCAGCACCATGAGATAGTGTACTCGGTGATTCGTTTTGATGAACAATGTCCTTTATTGCTTCATTATTTCGTGATTCTAGATTACTCACACTGATTTCGTTAGGATAAACACTGCGAGATTCGTTATTGTAAGTTACATTTTTATCTTCTAATAATATTCGATCGTTACGTGCATCATTTTTCTCATTTTTTTCATTTTTCTCCACAGGCACCATAACTTCTTTCGATGTATAATCATCGCTCTTAGTTCCAGTTGGCGAATCTTTTTCTTCAGCTATTCTTGGTAACTGTGTACTTCCACAAGCATTAGATATACCAACGTTTGCTATATTAATCGATATACCATGTGTTAATTTAGGATAATCGACTACGGTTTTCGGTTCTGTACACACTTTCTTCTCTCCTTTTATATCACTGCTTTCTTTATTCATTTCACTAGCCTCTTCGGAAATTTCAGCATGAGACGTTTGAGCAATTGTCACGCGTGGTGTTACTTTTACGACGGTATTTGCCAATGGCGATATCGATGTTTTATTTTCCGCTGAACGAGGATGCAATCTATCGGGACTGAGAGCTCTTCTTAAAAGTGGTGACCCTGGTTCTGCCGATTTTGGACGTCCATATCCTTTCTTCTGACTACTAGGTGCTGACAAACAAACACCTAAAATAAATTAAACGAATGATTATATCACAATACCGATTATATCCAAGTATTTATAATAAAAATGTAGTTTTAATAATACCTGGACTATATGATTGCGTAGTATTAGAACTACCAGGTTGATGTCCTGTGGGAAATGCTAAAGGACTTGGACTTCTTGTTGGACTAGCAGGGAGTGGTGATGGACTG
Source organism: Vespula pensylvanica (assembly GCF_014466175.1). NCBI lineage: Eukaryota > Metazoa > Arthropoda > Insecta > Hymenoptera > Vespidae > Vespula > Vespula pensylvanica. The sequence goes on from NC_057694.1 coordinate 2,407,129, forward strand.
GGAGTTCTAGCTAAAGGAGATAAAGGTATATGCCCTACAGACTTCCTACGATTTGGAGAATGGATATTCTTTGCTGCTGTATGTAATTTATGCTTTAAACCGTGCAAAGTACTTGGTCTCTGATAATGTGATTGATTTGACAAATTTCCAATAGAAATATTAGAACCTGGTGAAGAAGAGTTTGGACTTGAACATGGACTTGAATTTCCAGTTGAATGATAGGATTCTGAATTAGTACGATTTGTTGGTGGAGAAGGACTACAGACGGATTTTGTACATGCACCATAATAAGGTGTAATATCCTGAGAACGTGTGAAGGATTGAAAAGATCGACTAGGGGTCACCATTGAGGGTGAACAAATTCCTGCAGCCATCTGAAAGAATGTAGTATATTTGAAATGTACGACGTCATAGTATTTTGTCTTATACTTGTTTAAAAGCGTAGTATGTGTTGAATGCGCGCATTTCTGTAAAATGGACGCATATGTCAAAAAAATTAATTCATCTGTATATTTCAATTGTGGTATAAGAAGCTTTGGTATAAATATGAATCAAATAATGAATAACATATATTCAACGAAATAAAATAAATAAATAAATAAATAAATAAATAAATAAATAAATAAACCGCCAAAAAGTATACGAAGCTAAAAAATGTATAAAAGAAATCATACCATAAGTGGAGGTTTGTTGTCACTGGACAGAATGGGTGCTGACAATGGACAATTGATACTTAATGGCTGCAATAAAACATAAAATGCACTTAACGTAACGAGTGTGTAGCTTGTATTATGTTGTTTGCTTAATTTCTCTGGCACCGATACATGTGTGCAAAAAATATGCAGTGAAGTTTAAGCACTATGCTATCATTAAAATATCTTAAAGTTTTCGTGTGAAACATAAAAATTGCTGTATATATGTACAATCATTTGATATAATAGATCAGGAAAATTAGTGAAAGAATGACAATTCTCATGTATACCTGTTGCATCTCTACACTAGCACGTTTCGAACTTATTCGCTTAAAAAGAGACGTTTTTTGTCGCTTCTTGTCAGAAAGCTCTCGTTTTTGTTTCCTTTGTTTATGAAACGTTCTGCGTGCCATTTTACTTTGAGTGAGATCTCTTTTTCTACCACCAGATTTAATACTGGTGTTTTCTAAAGGCGTACTACGTAAAGTGACGTGATCACCGCCACTCAGCATTAACTGGAGAACTTGAGTGTGATATAACCCTTGTACAGGTTCTCCATTTATATGCGTTATCAAATCCCCTGGCCTCAAACCAGCTTCAAATGCAGGACTTGACTGATCAACTGCCTACAGTTGAATACATAAATTTTACAGTTAAAATTACAGTTGAATGTATATATTTTAATATTTACACTTTTTCAACTGAATGGATGAATTAAGTTCCAAATAAGATATATTGCGAACATACCATCACTAAATGATGCATAGTGTAAAAATCACTGTCACCATAATAAACTCTGATGGTATGCACTGTGAAACCAAATCCACATGGTCCTCTTCTTATAATAATTGGAGGTTTCAAACTGGTTACAAGAGGACTTAATTCTCGACATGGGGACGTATCTCTCGAAGAAGCTGTAGAAGATCCACCAGGTGACTCAATAGATTGATTACTGACCAGAGAATCATCTAAAAGTATAGATATATTAAACAATAAACGTAATAATATTATTCTGATAAAAAATATCAATAATTGTTTAAAATAACGATTATAAAAACGAAATTTTATGATAATTTAGATACATACAAGTAAATTCACTAGTCGGTATTACTAGTGATAAGCCACTAGTCGATGCAGACTTAATAACAGACCTTGACTTTGACTTATTTGTCGGTAAAATGGGAACTGCGTTATAAGATTCAAAGGAATCAGTACTGGAATTATGTTTATCCTCCAGGATCTCTTTGTTTGCTGCTGTTAAATCCAATCTATAAATATATAACATATATATATATAAGCAAGTAATTTACTTTATATTAATTAAAATCATGGTGATGAAAAGAGATGTAGGAAATTGGATTCGTGACATTGCTTGATTTAATATTTAATAATATCGACGTATCGAACAAAAGAGAAAATAAGGGAAGAATCATTATAAAATAAAAGCCATAATAGAACAACAGGGAGAAAACTATTGATTTACGTGTATATTGGCAAGGATATAGGTCAAATGACTCACATGTGCTCATCATCAATAGGAATACTGAACCTGGGCAGCTTATCACGAGAATGTGTGTGACGTTTCCTTTGTATCTGTGGGCTGATGTCTTCAGATTCTGTTTGTGAAGAATCTGGTGTACTCAAATTAATAGAAGTATTCTCTGATTGAATATTTTTGACCACAGTTAATTGCGATTCACTGCTTCCAATAGAAGTAGAACCAATAGATGATATACTTGACTTTGTAGGCCTGTTCAGATTTTCGACACATGGAGTTGTCTTCGTAGAAAGAAGCGACCGACTTTTCTCTGAATTTTGACTCGTTTCTAAGAGTTTGGATGTAGTAGTAGTAGTAGTAGTAGTAGTAGTAATAGTAGTAGTAGTAGTAGTAATAGATGTATTTGATACAAGAGAAAGTTGTGAAACTGTGCTTTCTAACTCAGTATGGAATGGTTGTTTCTTAGAATCCACTTCTGGCTCTATATTTGTTTGTTGTGGACGGCTTTGAGAAATTTTCCGTGATTGTGGAGAATACGAAGAAAATGATCCAAATAGAGGAGAATCATCAGTGTCATCTGTATCATCGCCTATATCGTGATTATATCTATCCATACGAGCTAAAAAATTATATGAAGTATTCGTGAGATTAATTAATACTTAAATATATATGAAAAGCAATTCAGCGTCATGCAGTAAACTATAGATATCTTACTATCAAAGTAACTCGTATCCTCATCATCAACTAATTGTGGTACAAATTCAGCTTTTTGTCTAAGAAGACTATTCCAATTAACGCCATAAAAATAAGGATGTTCTTTAACTTCATGTGAACCACCAGTTCCTAATCGATCTCTAGGACTTTGTTGTAGCAATACAGTTATAATATCTTTAGCTTCAGGATGAACTAGCCAATCATCCTCATCTGGCCACTCTATGTCGTCTAAAAAGAAAAATTCAATTATGGATTATGTTCTTAACATATTATAACAACATGAATGTTTGTGAAACAAATATTATTATTTACGAATATTAATACTAACCATTAACAGTATGAGCAAACAGTTCCTCAGGTGTTTCGCCGAAAAAGGGTACACAACCAATAAGAAATTCATAAAGTATAATTCCCATAGACCACCAATCAACAGGTTTTCCATATCCCTGTCTTAATATAACTTCTGGTGCGATATATTCAGGTGTACCAAATACTTGTTTATCAGAGAATTGTCGAGTATCTCTATCTATATATCCCTCATAAAGATTTGTTGCCACTGTAAAGTTAAATATACATATTAAATTATTGCAAAAAAAGAAATATAATTACTTAGCTATATTAAGTCATTAACTTACGAGACATAAGTCCCATTTTACTAAGACCAAAATCTGTAAGTTTAATGTGACCTAACGCTGTAATAAGTAAACTGAAACATAAAATTTTAATTAGTAAATATAAAATAAACTAATAACATACAAAGTTTATGTAATTAAAATAATTTTACTTGTCAGGTTTCAAATCCCTATGAACAATACCATAACTATGCAGGTATTCTACAGCCAAAACAGTCTCTGCAAAATAAAATCTTGCCATATCTGATGGAAGAGGACCAATATTTTTTAAAAGATTTGCACAATCTCCACCTTCAACATATTCCATTACAAGACATAAATGTTTCTGAAATGATAAAAATTAACATTTATATATCATGTATTATTTATGAAAATAATATTTCGACAATAGTTAATATTGTGCGATACATAATATTAAAATATTAAAATATATGACATACCTTCGTTTCAAAACTGCAATACATTGATACCACGAAAGGATTATCTGTGAAACTCATTATATCTCTTTCAGCAAACACTTGTTCCACTTGATTACGAAGCATTAGATTATTTTTATTAATTTTCTTCATCGCAAATCTCTGTCTAGTCGTCTTTTCTTTAACTAAATACACTGCTCCATATGCTCCATTGCTAATAAGTTTTAATACCTCATAATCACTTTCACAAGGAACACGTTGAGATTTATCATCATCTTTGTTAGGACTCGACGTTAATTGTATGTTACTATCACTGGAACTTGCAGAATCTTCAAGCTTATTCAAATCTTCCTGTAATTCTGGAAAAGATATAACAAGAAGATATAGTAATAATTTTTATTTAAGATATGAAAAAATTAAGTAATTAATATACCAGTTATTGGATCTCTATTCAAAGAAAGTTTATTGATGATATACTGAGGAATGTCAGTTTTTATTCCTGCATTAAATTTAGCTTGACCCTCAGCTTGTTCGAGTAAATGGTAAAATTCTTCTGGATCAAATTCTAAACATTCTAATAATCGCGCTGGACGTGAGATCACTAGTAAAAGTTTTTTTATTAAACCAGTCAATCGTGTTGCAGCTTCTAATGATTTTTCCTTGGTCTATAAATATGAAAATTATTATCAATGATCATAAATTTATGTTTAAATAAATATTCATTAATCTTTATATTGAAATACTATTGACATACTTCCATTAATAAATGTTCTAAATTTTCACTCATTTCATAAAAGTATCTTGTTGTGATCAATTTTTCTTGTGACTTTTGTAAACAGTCTCTTGCCATTTCAATTACTTGATGATGAACAAAACGTAAAATTGGTAAAGAATCTGGAGTCATATGTGCCACTACTTCATATTCATCGATTTCCTTGTTTTCATTAATAAAATTTGTTAAACGTTCTTCCATTTGTTGTGTAGCCTAATTGAAACATATATTACATTAATAAATTGAACTATTTTATTAACGATTTTTTTTATCATATATTATTTTTACATAAATCATACCTTTGGAAATCGTTCTTTGTACAAAGTATTCATCATGACAATCTCGCTATCAAGAACAGGAGATCGACTCGGACTACTACAATTACAATTAGTATTTTGTTAATAATAATTTTTTAAATCGGTTATATAATCATATAAATATTAAATTCTATGAGAGTCAGATTTGTCATGTAATTTATACATACCTTAAGCTTCGTGACCGCGGTCGATGTAATGGCGATTTACGACCTTCTTCTTCAAGACTACCAGAAATGGTAGATATACTGGAACCAGGAAAACCTGGATGTGATGAACATGGTGTACCAGGCTTAGAAAAGTGACAAGATAACATGCGTAACTCATCTTTAGTTGGAACGTTTGGTAACTGATGTAAACGTTCTTGACTCGAACACTGTGACTAAGAATATATATAATATTTTAATATAATTCACGTGTTTATATATACTTCCAATATATTTTTTAGTATGTGAAATTACATACCGAAACATTACTTGAACCAGGTGTTGTCCCATAGCCACTAGAAGGTAAACTTGCAACTGACCATCTTCTACCATCACCAGTCCCTGTAGCACCTCCAATCCTAAAATATAATTATCTTTGTATTATATTATTTAATATACAAAAATTAATTTATATTATATTAATAATTTGTTTATAAATATAAGAATATATTTCAATTTGTAAATCATAAAAAATAGTTATGACATATTTCTTTATGCACTAATTGAAAAAAATTTATTGAGAAAAATAGAAAGAAAAAAAAAACAAAACAAAACAAATGAGTTATATACCTTTTAACAGGAGCAAAAGCAAAATGTGGACTGGATGACATCCTAGGACTTTCTAGAGGACTGCCTACAATTGGGATGAAAGCTGTATTGGGAAACAGCGAATAAATTAATTTACTATTTCCTATAAATAACAAGTACAAAAAAAAATATAAAATATCTTACTTTTATAATATTCTATAATTACAATTTTATAAAATTACAAACTCTTATTATATCAAATCTTTCATAAAAACCTTTTTCACTTTATTCCTTTCGACTATTTTTAAAAGCAGAAAATTATAAAAGTAATCTATTCTTGATATACCAGATAAAGGTGAATGGCAACGTGGTAAAGTAGGCGATGTTGTTGCAATGAATGATTTACGATGTGCTGCTTTAGCAGATCGTCGAGGAATGTTTGGATCACGCTATGGAGAGAAAAAAATTATAATATTTTAAATATAGACCTAATAAAAAAATATGATATTATTGTTTGATTTATTGAATAATAATAATAATTTTATGACATATATACTAACCATATGAACTGATAAAGAAGGAGCTGATTTTCCAATAGCTGAATTCCGCATACGAACTAAATTTGATAATTCTCCACTAACTGTAAATTTTTTACTTTAATATAATTACGTAGAAACTTTACATTGGTCATATAACGTGATACAGATTTTCTGAACAATATTATAAAAGGAAATTATATTAACCTGGTCGAACAGGAGCTTCTTTACTTTCTATCTTTGATATTGTAGGGCGATTACGTGTTTGTTCTGTGCTACAATTGGTATCATCTGATTCTATTTGATCGAATACAAGAACTCGTGCAGAGTTACCATGTGAACGTAGACGTGGTCTACTTGGTCTATTTCTACTTTGTTCCATACTTGCAAACTTTTGTTTTATTCAATTGTTAGAATTTAACTGCAAATGAAAAACAAATTTTTATATATCTGAACATAAATATTGGATGTATGTGTTATATGTAAAATAAAAGAAAAATAAACAAAAAATAAAAAACAAACAACTAAAATATTCTTTGAGCTTCATCACTATAAATATTATTGTCCACATTGATACGTGATATGTATAATAGAAAAAAGTATTATTAAACTAATAGAAAAACAATTAAATCTTATTTTATATTTATAAGTTTTTCATCTAATTTCTTCCCAAAATTATCTATAGAAAGCACAAATAGATATTATCACTCAACAACTACTTGATATTATACAATTTTGTATATAACTTTTATATATATATATACACACACACACATATATATAAATCTATTTCTTATTCATCCTACATTTGTAAAATTGATAACATTTTAAAATTGATTAGTAGTTAAAGACATACATCATTAGACACTGTATTTTAGTATTAAAAACGATGATAATTTAAGTCGTTAATACATATATGTTGCATTTACAATTTGTTACCTTCAGTAAAAATGTATAAGTTAAGCAATGACGAACGTTTGATAAGTAATATAGAAATAAGTCCTATGAAAATTATGCATAATTCAGTTAAAATGACAAGAATTTCTCATACTGATAGAAGAACGTTAAAACAATGAGTCGTGAGAATATAAATCCGTTTCTGACGTATAGAAAAAATACGAAGTACGTGAATGATTAAAATCAACAATGATCGTTTTGATAGATTAATGTATTATTTAAAATAAGTGGTTGGATATTATTTTATGAAAAATCTATAATATAACAAGTTCAAACGCCAAGTTGAAGACGAATGAAGAAAGAGACGCACAGTATTCACGAGACAGAATAAGTGATACACATAAAGTCGAGTTAAGTTTTGATTACCGGGCAGAAAGAGTCATCCTCGTGGGATAACAGTCCATAGGATTGAGCAGGTGTTGTAGTTCCGAGACTAAATTTGCATTCTTTTTGTTGACGAAGACATTAATCACGAAATATGAAAGAACCGTAAATTTTGACTCATGACGGACGTATACAGAGAGCCTCACTCGTGCACGCGCAAATACATGCATCCATGGCCGCACTGTATGACACTTTATATTTGTATATAGTACAAGCATACTGTTCGTTTCTTGATGTTTGTCCTATACTTCCCTCTGTCGGACGCCATGTTGTGAAAAGTTAAAACGACATCAGGTGTTAAAATCAGATATTTTTTATTTTCCTTATAAATAGTGTTTTCCTTCTTTTTCTTTTTCAAATAATTCGTTAAAATTTGAAAAATTATTTCATTCCTAAGTAGATCACTCATCTGATTGATCATCTATATACATCTATATACATCTACATACATTTGTATTTACCTATATTCAATCGTTTATACTCTAGGTCAGATCTGTTTCTATACGAAATAGAAATAGAAAATATATTACATTCGAGAAAAATAATAAATAAATATTGATCGTAATCGAAGTAACGTTTAATTATTACAAATTTTATCTAGATAGATTTCTATTTTATCTGAATGAATATCTATGTAAAGATCGAACAAATACTACTTTTGTAGTTCATGAATACATGTTAGAAAATTCGTCGCGATCGATAACACCTAAAGCATTATTATTATTTACAAAAGTATAAGTATGAGACGTTTCGAATGAGGTTTAGAATAAGATTTTTTCCTAAAACAATTTGTTTTAAAATAAAGTAGAAATTATTTCGAATTAACGATAAAAATAAATCGTTTTATTTAAAATAATCTATTTTTAATAATTTATTTAAACTTTAAATACATCGTTAATGTTTACGCAATTCAGATTTAAAGTATATCTTACGAGTTATTATTATATAGTAAAGCAAATTTATATACACACACACACACACACACACACACACACAACATATATTTTTTTCACTTATCCGAATTCTGTAGATAATGTAGAATACTTACCAACTCGTTACATCAAAATAAATTTATCTTTTGTCATTTTCAAATGTTATGCTCTATCTTACCAACTAGTCATTAGAAACGCATAGTAGTGTTGATGCTGGTAAAAATTAAAACTACGAATTTTTGATATTACTACATTAATACAAGTTTGATAACTATAAAAGCTATGTAATTTTTTGAATAATGAAGTTACAAACGATTAAACTAGATCGATGATCTTAGAATTCATATGACGTTATGAATAATATTGATTATTCAATTTCATCGCATAGAGGTTATTTTGTATACAAATTTATTTAACGATAAAGCATATAAAATTATATTAAAAAGAAATAAGGATTTCGACTTATGTAAGTAATTTTTAACATAACTGAAAAAAATATAGAATTTAAGGAATTTATACAACATGTATGAACATAGTAAAAACATGAGAATATAAACGAAGTCTTCTAATAAATATATCATTATTTATACACATATTTTTTAAAATATAAAAATATTTATTATAAAACAATACTATGCATCGAAGAATTATAGTGCTTGAGGAGTTGTTTTTATGGAATAATTTATAGAATTAATATAAATTATCTGTTGTCGATAATATCGTTTTTGTAATATATTTAAATAGTTATGAAATGTATTTAAAAAATTTTTATGCTTTTAATATAAAAAGAATATATATCTTCTATTAAAGAAAATATTGTATAATTTACAAAATTTCTCATTTTTTCTCTCTATAATTATATTGTATTTTTTTTTATATCTTTAGAAAAAGTTTTTGAACAAATCTAAGATAGAAATAATTCTATCATTTTTACAGTAATTTTTCAATATGCTCTGGATACAAAAAGCAATAAAACTTCGCCATATTCACTATTTTAAAATAAGATCTATGATTTGTATAATTCCAAATCATCAATCTATTAGATATTCTAAAATTTGTATATTACGTACAGAGGTATCTCTAAAACAATTAAAAAATATAAATTATCAAAAAATATATAATTTTCATACAACATCTAAATTATATATACCACCAATTTTTGCTGTTATCTTGCGTCCAATTTTGAGATTGAGTGCATTTATACTTGGACGTGGTATTAAACGATGGTGGCAAAAGAAATCAACACAAGAACAAGAATATTATAAACTGATGTTTAGAGAAAACAGAAACATATTTTTAGGTAAATAAATTAATATATTTTATGAAAATAATAATGTTGAGTTCTTACTTATAATTTTCTAGGATCATTGGTTATATTATTCTTAATGTTTATTATTTATTATGTAATACACCTTGAAACTGATCCAATAACTAAACGAAAGCGATTTATAATATTTAATAAAAAAGAACAAGCTGCATTAGGCCAATTAGTTCTTGAAATGGTGAGAGTTAGGTGTTACATATCTTATTGTATTTTTAATTATAAATATAATTAACAAGATATTTTACTAAAAAAGTATTACATTTTGTTTATCTTTCAGCATTTAGAGGAACATAAAGGATTATTAGTAGCAAAAGATCATCCTGCATATAAAAGACTTATCAAAATTATAGAAAATATATTGATTAAAAATAGAGACTTGATTTCTATCGAAAATAAAAATTGGACATTAACTATTATTGATTCTCCTATAAAAAACGCTTATGTTTTACCTGCATGTATCATAGAAAAGAAAATTCTATTTTATACTTAAATATTCTCGTAATTTTAAGTTAGATAATTTTTAGGAAAGAAATATATTCGTCTTTTTGGGTATTTTGAGTATTATCGATAATGATGATCAATTAAGTGTTATACTTGCTCATGAAATGGCACATGCATTGCTATTGCATTCGGTAATTAATAGGAAAATAACAAATTATTTCTAAGTTCAATTCTATTATTACAAGTTGCTAGTAATAACTACTATGGTTTTTATATATTACTAGGTTGAACAATTTTCGCATGCACTATTAATAGATGTTTTAATGACAATTCCTATTTTGTTACTTTGGGCAAGTTTTCCTGATTCTTTAGCATTTCTTTTACACGTGATTGGACAACATATTGTAAATCTTTTACATAATTTACCATATAGTAGATCATTAGAAAACGAAGCTGATGAGGTGGGATTAAAATTAGCTGCAAAAGTAAGTCATTCAGTTAAAGTTTTTAGAAGCATATTCTATCATACGAAATCTACAAAATACAGAATATATGATTCTTTTAAGGCCTGTGTAGATGTACGTGAAGCAGTTGTGTTTTGGGGTACGATGAGAGTGCTTTCAGAAATGAAATTAGCATCCAAAATTGTACCTTGGCTATCAACACATCCTGCTCATGGAGACAGAGAGAAAAGTTTAAATAAAAAAATAACAAAGGCAATAGAATTAATGAAATCATCTGGTGTATGTTTTTAATAAGTATCACTTTGTACTAGTAAGGTAAATTTAATTTATTTTTGTATGTAAAATATATTATACTGTTTTTCAGTGTCCAGAATTAAATCCAATTGATCCAAGAAATACATTTTACAAACGCACTTTGAAAGACCACGAATTTTATTTTAAACAAAAAGGAATAATAATAACATAATGTACACAAGATGTAAACGCTACAGAAGTTTATAGTATATAATATGTTTGTAAGAAACATGTGTATTATAACTTATAACTAACACATTATTTTTATAAAATAGTTTTATTCAGAATACCATTTAAAGATTTTTTACTTGAAAAAATCGATAACGTTATCTTTAATCAGTTATTATAATGTGAAGTTTTATATAATAAATTTATATATTATAAAAGTATGATTTATGTGTACAGGTATACTAAATTTATGCAAAAATGTAATTTTATATATACAAATGATATTTTTTTGTTTTTATTATTGTATATTTATATTTACAATACTAACAATGATATGAGTAATTTATACACAGAAAACAATATTTATACCTTCGTATACAAACAAATACAAACATTTATATGTGCATACATATATAGAGGATTTTAATATTCATCAATTTGGATTCAAAGGTTTTAACAGAATAAATTTATATATATGTGTATGTGTGTGTTAGAAGAACTTCTTTATAGATATAAACGTAAATGTATTAATTATTTACGTTTGTTAATTTACAAAATCAATGTTAGAAAAAATATTAGTAGTCATATTAAGGTTTTATTATCTATATATATCACAATTTACTTCCTAAAAAAATAAAAATCAAAAATATAATTGTATATACTGCTAATTACAACTATAATTTTCTGTGAAATGTGAGTATAAATTATATGAAACATGTTTTTATAAAATGTAATATATAGAATATAATTAATATTTTTTTTATAAGCTAAAGAAAAAGCAAAATTATATAGAAATCTACTTTTATAAGCATTATTAGCTATCTTGCTAAATGCTTTCCAAGTCAATCCTGTCCATATAATTTAAGTTTTTAGTTTTGAATGCAATTATAGTTCTTTATATGCATGATGTTTATATATATATTTAAGTATATTATTATCTTTTTTTTTATATTAATATCATGGTATATGAATACCACATTTGTGTAGTGGATTTTTTTTTTATCCAGGTGCTTAATGTTTTGCTGGCTATAAATTGTTCAGCATAAACATGTATTTTCTTTTCTTGAGCGTTTGATATATCATGCTCATATAGTGTGTTATGTCGTGCATTGCAATCATATATATGTAGTATGGACAATGAACTCTTTGAGTTTTTCATTGTATCCATAAATCTTTTAAAGTATTGACTAGTGATTAATTATATCACAGTCTATTATCGTTTTATGTGCACCTGGAAGTCATTTTTATTTTTGCATTCATGAACAAAATGTTTATATGATATTTTCTAAGAAATAAAAAAACAATATTAATTGTATTTTTTAAACCTCACGTATTTTTAACCAGAATTATACCATATTAATAATAACAGTATTCATAATCATAATAATAATAATAATAATAGTAATAATAATAATAATCATAATAATAATAATCATAATCATAATCATAATAATAATAATAATAATAATAATAATGATAATAATAGTAGAAGTAGTAGTAGTAGTAGTATAGTAGTAGTAGTAATAGTAATAATAATAATAATGTGATAATAATTATTATCATAAAAACA